>NC_072853.1:64587629-64767629 GCF_028858705.1 Grus americana
GCATCTGTGCCAGAATTTTGTATGAACATTTGTATATACTAATATAGAAAATTCGCAAATCTTCCAGCAGGCATGTTAACCTCTCACCATGTGAGATTATGGATTCTTTCGTAAAACTCTCATGACCCTGTGTTCTGGAAACGTATCTGTAAATGTAGGGTTTTTTCCCTATTTTTTCTGTAACGAGGGAAATGTGTGTCTGTAGATTGTCTTTTCTATCTGTACTTTTTTATCCAAGATACGAAATGTGTTCTTGTGTGCCGTGGAAGTCACCCCCAGCCTAGAGTGCAGTTTGTGCTGACAGTGTGGGCTGTGAAAACTTGTGCAGCTGCTGTCTCCTGTTGGCTGGGTAAATATTAGAAGCTGTGGAAATACATCTATTGAAGAATGGTGAACATTCACGTCGTACCACTATTGTTTCAGTCCCAGAGTAGGCCCTGATTTAGTAAAGAATTTTAGACTTAAACCCATCCCTGTTTGTTGAAACTATGAAATATGTATTTCAGTGAAAATTATTTCAGTATTCAATTGCTTGACTGAATTGTGGCCTTCAATACTTAGGTGTTTCTTCTGCATAAATTTATTTATTTGGAGGATTTAAAATTGGGTCTTGACGAGTTAACTACATTTAGTTTTGTAGACTGTTAGAAACAAAGACAGTCGTTACTTTTTGTCCTTTTCAAAATCATGTGTTCGATGCTGAATCCCTTTTTGAATGGAAAAGAATACCTCCGTAGAGACAGATTCCTTCAAAAGCACCGGTCCGAGGTTACAGAAAGGTTTTATGTGAGAATATTTATATTTTTAACCACATCCTTACATTTTGGATCTCTGTCTGCTTTTTCAAACAATGGACGTGTATTTATGGTGTAAATATTCTCACTGAAGCAAACACAATGTGCTGTGCTACTCACATGTACAATATATAGCATCTCATGTCCACTTAGATTAGAATGCACAGCTTTTAACACTGCTCAAAGATGACAGCGTATCTATGGGGAAGCATTGGCATCCAGAAGGCACATTTATAGGCAAAAAATATTAGCAAGACTTAATAAGAAGAAAAGAAATATGAACTGCTCCCCTTAATTTTTAGTTGTATGGAATTTGAAGCTTTTCCCCCCTTTTCCACCGTGCATTTGCCTGAGTCTTATGCATGCACAAATGAGAAGGAAAAGAAAAGCTGACATTACATTCTGTAATTTCTTCCAATTTGGTTATAGTTTTTGTTGAGGAGGATCACTACTTATATCTGCTTTTGGTATTTCTGTGTGGTTTCAGTACACATGTAAACCAGCAGAGTCTGTGCAGATGCAGGAATATCTGGAGAAGATTGCTGAGTTTCTTGGTCACAGAAACATACGCTGTCTGTCTCTCTTGAGCTACCTATTATAATTTAGGGGGAGAATCTGAACATCTCACGCTTTTATTTGACATAGAATAATATTATTTGTCTTGGCAAGTAATTATAATAGGAACATTTTTGCTGTGTTTAGAATTCTGAAGCTTACTTATTTGTCAGATTTCTGTGAGAATTTGTAGTAAAAATATATGGTTTTAGAAATTAACATTCTTCATTTCGTATGCTTTTAAATTATCTCTAACAGAAACCTTTTCAGTTAGAGAATTGCACTGACCTTGCAAAATACCATATGTTGAGTGTGCTGCTATTCATCTTATAAACATTAGTAGTCTTGAATGAAAAGGTATTGTGTGTATCCTATGGTAACTAAAGGAGTTAAATAAAATCTTTTTGATTGCAGTGATAGAAATTAAACATTTCAGATAAATTACTCTCTTTTGGTTAAGAAGCAGTATTTCTTTGTGTTATTTCAGATAACAACTGTACAGACATGTGGGTGTGCACATCATGTAAATTCATGTTTTTCCAGAATCTGGTTTAAATTCTGAAATCAGAAAATCAGAGTCCTGGCCAATCGTACGTTCTTAACTCTTACATTGCAGTATATACTGGTAAGGGAGTGAACTCAATTGTGTAGTAGTTTCAGCAGAACCCAAGACTAGGAAAGTAAGTGAAAGATGGATATTTCACCCTAACACTCAGTTTCTTTGCTTTGACAGTTTAACACTGACCTTTCATGTAGTTTTAACATTTCTTGTGTGGTTTAGCTCCTTTTATTTTTATGGTGAAGTGCAAAAGTACGAGAATAGAGAAAACACACTGTCATAAATAAATAAAAGGAAAATAAAAGAGGTCAGTGGCTCAAATGGAGTTTTTACTTAAGCACATATTTAGATGGTTACATATAGCAATTATAAAAATACATACTTATGCAATTTAGAATTAAGTAAAGAGATGTAAGATAATTCATATGGATTTTTACAGAATGTATCAACTATAGCAACATTCAGCATCTTACAACAGTTTCTTACATTTATTTATTTAAAATACTGGGATGTGAAAATTAGAGAAAATTGGCATAGTTCCACTGAGGTTAGTAAGAAGATAGCTGTTCATAAAAGCTCAGAATGCAGGCCCCCTCAGTTTTCAACTTCTACTTAGTGACTGTCTGTTGATCATTACTAAGTTTTTGGGGCTTTTTAAAAATGAAAATGCCAGATGGTAACTGCCCATTTTTATGTATTTTAGGCCTCAGAGTTTTTGTATTTTTTATTTAAAAGTAATTTCAGAATCACAAACCGTATTCTTCTGTAACTGTTCTTTACTTTTCTGAAACATAAAAATGTCTTTTTTGCTGTTAGAAATGACTGAAAACAAGTGTGTTTAATGAGAGAGCTAAGAGATCTTAGACTGTAGGTGTAGGAGTGAATTCTACTTGCATGCCTAGAATTCACAACTGCAGCAGTACTACCGTGCTCAAATACCTGCAGAGTGTTTCAACAGCAGCGTTACTGCAACACTGCGAAGCTGACTTCTTAGTTCTTTTACTATTTCTGTATTTTATTTTTCATTTTATGGATTAAATGCATTTTTAAGAATATTTTTTCTGGATTTATAATGCTTTTATGGCATTTTCCTGGCTTTGGCTCCAGGATGATTTCTGTAGTGACTTTGTGCTTGGTACTCACCAATCCTTTTAAATATATTAGAAAACACCTGAGGTTGAGGCACCCTGTAACGAATTGGATCCTGCTTAACATTTTTTTAAAAACTAAAAAATCAAATTTTCTTCTGAAAAAAATTGACACTTAGAGGACAGATGAAAGATGCAGTGGGCATCTAAAGGTTCAGCACTACCCCAGTACTAGCGGGGCTACTTTTCTACTTTACCTTTAAAGATTAGTCTGAAGTAGTTAAGGGCTGCATTAAGACTGAATTGCAAAGGTGAATGCAGAATGCAGTACTGACCATAATACTGTTACTTTTCTTAAAAAAAAAAAAGTTTCAAAGAGTTTCCATATTACAGTGAGAGAAGATTCTTTTTATGTTTCAGAAAAAAGTTTCAGAGTATATTAGCAACTGTGTACAAAAAGAAGCTCAACTTTACTTATGCTCCCCCCAATTGAAGAAGACCTCAGCTTTGTTAACATGATAATATGTATTTTCTTCATATCACATAGGAGCAGAAGTGCCTCATTTTCTGGCTTGCTTTCAGTATTGTGCCATGGAGGGACATAGCCCGCATTTCAGCATCACTTGCTGCACAGTTCGCCTGACAAGGAGGCATTTTTTTATTCGATTACTGAAAATTGTTCACAATCCATGTTTTCTACCTTGACATGCTTATAAATGATCTACATTCCATTATCATTGTGATTTTTTTAAGCTTCTTTTACAAAACTGGAGGGAAATGTGTACAAGTATGTTTTCTGCTTTGCAATAAAAGTGTACATTTATCACTTAGGTACATGTAAGCCGCTTCTGTGAATTGGGCCCTTGGAGTAAATGTGTTTTGATGTAATGGCCATCTGCTCATGAATATCACATTTGCTAGTTTAAAAAATAGTTCGATATAGATAAACACATAGTTTGGTAAGATTATATAGTTTCACCAGGTGGCAATACAATAGCAAAGTTTTGTATTTACCATAAACCAATAATCAGGCTGGGATGGAGGTCTCAAGTTTTTTGTTTGTTGCTTTTAAAAATTAATCTCTAACATTTACTTTTAGTTGCTCACTGCTGTTTTCAAAATGGTAAATGCAGGACCCACATCAGATCATAACAGGAGGCAAAGTATATCCTAGCCATTTCAGAAAACAATCAGAGTCTTGCTTCTCTTTTCGCCTTGTAAAAATGAAAGCTGTTCTGCTCTCAGATGGACCCAAGTACAGGCAGCCACCAGGAGACCCTGGAACAGCTGACCTGACACACTTGCCCCATATAGCTCCATTAGAGTCGGGTTGCAGTGGCACAGAAATGGCCCTTGAAGCTGTGACTAAAGCCAGTTTGCCAGAAAAGACAGCCCTGACGGGCTGGAGTTGGTCAAGCCAGTGGTTCTGAGTGCCTAGGTCTGAGGGGTGCAGGTCAGCTGCAATGTGTTGCACATATGTAGTGCAGCAAATATAGCTCAGTGCCAGGCCATTTTTTAAGTTGATAAACACTAGTTTAGTAGGCTCTTTGCTTGATTTTGGTTTTGATACTATGGTATCTACTGTGGTCCTGGCACATATTTTACTGCTGAAGTCGAAGTTTATTCTTAGATAGCACTCATATCAAACTGTAACCAGGAAAGAGTATGTGGATTTATAGGTGGAGTGTGTGAGTGACGGTGAGTTTGTTTTCTGGATGTATCTTCAAAATTTGTCTTTATGGTTACTGCTTTTAGTACAGAAGACAGCAATGATGTAAAATGTGCATGTTCGATAACTTTGTCTTGTTTCTTCCCCCCTCCTCTCCTGTATTTTAGCATATGTTCCTGAGGAGGAATTGAAAGCAGCAGAAATAGATGAAGACAGCGTGGAAGATGATGGGCTGTCTCTGGACATCCAGGAGAATGAGTATTTGTGCAATGAAGAAGCGGAGATCAAAGAGGCTCAAAGCTACCAGAACTCCCCAGTCAGCACTGCAACTAATCAGGATGCAGGCTATGGTTCGCCGTTTAGTGAAAACAGCGATCAGCTGGCCCATTTCAAAGGCACTTCCTCTAAAGAAGAGAAAGAGGATCCTCAGTGCACAGACAATGTTTCCTATCCACAGGACAGCTTGGCACAAATAAAAGCTGTGTATGCAAATCTGCTTTCAGAGACTTGCTGGTCCAGTTTAGCTTTGGACTTAAAGAAATCCAATCCAACCACCAGCAACAACGGAATCGGCCAGAATGAAAACACCACCAGTACTGACACCAATGCCAATTCCCAGAGTACTAATACTACCAGTACCAACACTAGTACCAGTACAACTACCAGTAATACTAGTAACAGTAATAGTAACAGTGGCGGCTCAGGTTATGACTGGCACCAAGCTGCATTAGCTAAAACTTTGCAGCAGACCTCATCGTATGGACTTCTCCCAGAGCCTAGTCTTTTCAGCACAGTACAGCTTTACCGGCAAAACAATAAACTTTATGGGTCTGTGTTCACCGGTGCTAGCAAGTTCCGATGCAAAGACTGCAGTGCAGCCTATGACACACTGGTGGAGCTAACAGTGCACATGAATGAAACTGGACATTACCGTGATGACAACAGAGATAAAGAAGCTGATAAGACCAAACGGTGGTCAAAGCCTAGAAAACGATCACTTATGGAAATGGAAGGTAAAGAGGATGCCCAAAAAGTGCTGAAGTGCATGTACTGTGGGCATTCGTTTGAGTCTTTGCAAGACCTCAGTGTCCATATGATAAAAACAAAGCATTACCAGAAAGTGCCTCTGAAGGAGCCAGTACCAGCCATCACTAAATTGGTCCCTTCTACCAAAAAGCGAGCACTTCAGGACTTAGCTTCACCTTGTTCACCTGAGCCCACAGGGATCACTGCAGAAGCTTCACTGGGTGAGTCTGCAAAGGATCAGAAAACTGCCAACCCCTACGTGACTCCAAACAACCGCTATGGCTATCAAAATGGTGCTAGCTACACTTGGCAGTTTGAGGCACGCAAAGCCCAGATACTGAAATGCATGGAATGTGGCAGTTCCCACGACACTTTGCAGCAGCTCACTGCTCACATGATGGTCACTGGTCATTTCTTGAAGGTGACCAATTCTGCTTCCAAAAAAGGCAAGCAGCTAGTATTGGACCCTGTGGTGGAGGAGAAGATACAGTCTATACCTCTTCCACCCACCACCCACACAAGGCTACCAGCCTCCAGCATTAAAAAGCAGCCCGATTCCCCAGCGGGCTCCACAAACTCGGAGGAAAAGAAAGACCTAGAGAAGGAAAAGGTGGTGGTCAGTGAAACGGAGAAAAAGATTAAAGAAGAGAATGAGGACTCTACAGAGAAATTTGAGCCAACAACTTTGTATCAGTACCTCAGAGAGGAGGATCTAGATGATAGTCCTAAAGGCGGAATAGACATATTGAAATCCCTGGAGAACACAGTGACAACAGCTATCAGCAAAGCTCAGAATGGAGCACCTTCCTGGGGAGGATATCCCAGTATTCATGCAGCGTACCAGCTCCCGGGAACAGTCAAACCCCTTCAGCCTGCGGTGCAGAGTGTTCAAATGCAGCCATCTTACGCCAGCAGTGTAAAGTCACTGTCGTCAGAACACAACGCGCTCATCCATTCCCCTGGCAATCTCACACCCCCACCTCACAAGAGCAATGTGTCTGCTATGGAAGAGCTGGTGGAGAAAGTTACAGGTAAAATCAGTGTGAAGAAGGAGGAAAAGCCTTTGGAGAAAGAGAAGAGTTCTCCAGTCAAACCCCTGTCACCTGCTGCTAAAGAAAACAAGGATTTCCCAAAAGCAGAAGAGATAAATAACAAACAGCAGCAGAAGAAGGGCTCTGAGACGGAAGTTCAGAAGGTCAAAAAGGATAGTCCAGCAGAAGCACATACGCCAAATGGTACAGAGCCACTTAAAACAAAGGTTGCAAACGGCTGTAACAATCTAGGAATCATCACAGATCACTCACCTGAGCCATCCTTCATTAATCCATTGAGCGCTTTACAGTCCATTATGAACACCCACTTAGGCAAAATTTCTAAGCCGGTAAGCCCCTCTCTGGACCCTTTGGCTATGCTGTACAAAATTAGCAACAGCATGTTGGACAAACCCATTTACCCAACCACTCCGGTCAAGCAGGCTGATGCTATTGACCGGTATTACTATGAGAACAGTGATCAACCTATTGATTTAACCAAGTCCAAAACCAAACCTCTTGTTTCCAGCGTGGCTGACTCTGCCTCGTCCCCGCTAAGGGAGAGTGCCCTTCTGGATATTTCTGATATGGTGAAGAACCTCACAGGGCGTTTGACACCCAAGTCATCAACTCCGTCTACTGTGTCAGAGAAGTCTGATGCTGACGGGAGCAGTTTTGAGGAAGCTCTGGATGAACTGTCGCCAGTACACAAGAGGAAGGGCAGACAGTCCAACTGGAACCCTCAGCATCTTCTGATCCTTCAAGCCCAGTTTGCTTCCAGCTTGAGGGAGACCCCAGAAGGCAAATACATTATGTCGGACCTCGGTCCACAAGAGCGGGTACACATCTCTAAGTTTACTGGTCTTTCCATGACCACAATTAGCCACTGGCTGGCCAATGTGAAGTATCAGTTAAGGAGGACAGGTGGAACTAAATTTTTAAAGAACTTGGACACAGGACATCCTGTTTTCTTTTGCAATGATTGTGCCTCTCAGTTCAGGACTGCTTCTACATACATAAGTCACTTAGAGACACACCTAGGGTTTAGTTTGAAGGATCTGTCAAAGTTGCCGCTTAATCAGATTCAAGAACAGCAGAATGTTTCAAAAGTCCTCGCAAACAAGACTTTGGGCTCACTTGGAATTGCCGAGGAGGACCTAGGCTCCACATTCCAGTGTAAGCTCTGTAACCGAACTTTTGCAAGCAAGCATGCAGTCAAACTGCACCTTAGTAAAACACATGGCAAGTCCCCAGAGGACCACCTGATCTATGTAACTGAGTTAGAAAAACAATAGCGTCCAGGTAAGCAGCCAGGTATGCAAGTGACCACAGGAACATTGCACTAAACTTCTTCATAGTACTGCACTAGGCCTGACCTGAGCCTCTGAAATCAGTCTTACTTTTGTTGCTGAACTGCCTATCTGGACCTTGGTTTTTCTTACACTTATTTTGTAGTTATATTTATATGCTCTTTGTCTGATCTGTGCATGGTTATTTTTTGTTTCTGTTTTTATTTTTTGTGAGTCAAAGTCTGACCTTTATTTTCAACATCTGTCCTTGATGTTAAGCTATCTTTTGTAGAATATAGTGGGAGACACTATTGAGAGACATTAATTTAGCCGTAAAGAAAGACACAAAGAACAATGATAAAGAGACATCCTAAAATTACAAAGTTGCCATGACAATAAAGGTCACAGAACCTGGTAGTGTCAAGTTTTAACCCTCTGAGAACTGTAATAGCATTTCTGTGCCTTTCCCAGTTGCTAAATACGTAAATAAGGAAAAAAACAAAACAAAACGAAAGGCTTAAAGGCATTTCATTCAAATAAAAGCTATGTCGGAAGCAGAACTTATTTTTTTTTAAAATGAATGAGCTTTTTTTTTTTTTTAATGCAGAACTGGTTTGTGAAGAAATTGTGCATGCAGTCCTTGGAAGAAGGAGAGCTGTGTAGTACTCAAGGGGTTAGGAAGCCACAACTGTATAAGTTAAATAATAACTAAAAAAAAAAAAAAAAGCAAACCAAGTTGCCACTATGCCCAAACCCTCTGGATGCTGAGAATTGCCACTTTTTGGCAAAAAAAAAAAAAA
The DNA here is from genome assembly GCF_028858705.1 of Grus americana. Lineage (NCBI taxonomy): Eukaryota > Metazoa > Chordata > Aves > Gruiformes > Gruidae > Grus > Grus americana. Next base: position 64,596,441 of record NC_072853.1, read on the forward strand.
AAAAAAGTATGCAAGCTGTTATTTAAAACAAGTGTAAAAATGCTCTTTTCTTTCTTTTTTTTTTTTCCTTTTTTCCTGTAAAATACTGCAGTTTATAGTTATTTACAAATGTTAAGCTTTGGTACAAGCTGACCTTTCTATAGTGTGCTGCATTGGTAAATGAAAACAAAAAAAAATGGGGCAAATGTTGGATTCTGTTCCTTGTAAATTGCCAGCATCAGCTTAAAAAAATACATGTTACATATCGTACCATTTTAAACTGTTCAACTTTCTTTGTACCTTCTGGCTGTATGCTTTCTCTTTTAACTTTTTATATTGTCATTTTATATTCGATTTCTGTGTATATAATGTAAAACCACACTTTTTGAATAAAATTTAGTTCCTGCAGCTTGATATAAATAGAGAAATTTTACTGGCACCTGCATCTTTCCAGATGTATGTACTTAAAGGAACTATCTGACAAAAAAATAAATAAATAAAAATAAAGCAAGCAATGCACTATGAATTATACATTTTGATGTTTTATCATTAATATTGTACAGTACATTTTGGTTCACACAATTAAATCCACTGTTTTCTCAAGTGTAAAATAAACCCACATGCAGTTCTTGATTTACATACATTGTCATGTCGTCATTATATTGCCTTTGAGGTGTTATTCCAGCAATAAGAGGCATCGTTTATATAATCAACAAGCAAAAATCTATTCGAAATCATCTCTCGTGATCCGTGTGCTGACGTGTTTCGTTCGAAGCCGTAATACTAATGACCTCTTAAAAGAGATTTGCAGTAGGTAGGTACTGCCAAAGGTACAGAATCAGTAGGGCGCCGTCAATTAGCAACGGGCGTTCTGTTTGGCACTGAAGCGCAAGAAGGGCTGCAAAGGTTTCGGCCAAGTTAATTTTCCTGTGCTGTATGACTGTACCCATAGCCATTTTCTGCCTGCATTCAAAGACCGTCTCCTCCCTTTCCTTCTTGGGCAAAACACCTTTTAATTTCAACAGTTCCACCGTCAGAGGCTGTGGCTTCAGCCCCGGTGGTCTGTTGAATGCTGCGGTGCTCGCCTTTCTGGCAGCGGTGGAGACCTCTGAGGCTTTGACACCAGTTTGTACTTACAGTACAAGAAGGCAGACCTGTGTTTCTCTGTACTTTTTAAATATTGCATTTTGAGGTAAGCTGAGTGCTATCATATCAGGTGTTTCCCTTAATCTTTATTTCTGTTCTGTTGAATGCAGATGTCATTTAGAATGTAAAAGAGAGCTGTCAGAGCCTTCACTACTCTATCTCCTGAGTGCTTTGACAGTTACAGTGTATGAAAGCCTGGGATCTGCTATCCATTACACTTTTTGGAGGGGCTATTAAACATGAGGACCTAGAGGGGTTTGCTTTCACATGGTATTAGTGATACTATTGTGTTATATATACTTCTGTGTACGTATGTATATTTCTGCTGCGGCTTCTCAGTTCTTCTGAAAGTAATTTAAATGTAAGAAAGATCTTTGCTTTCAAACGCAGCACAATTCTACGTGTAATCTTTGCAGTTACAACCCCGGAAACATCCATGCATTGTTCCGTTTTCTGCAAGAGCCTAGCAGGTCCGGGTCAGTTACATTTACATAGTATTTCTAACTAGTGCAGGAAAGTGCCATGAGGTTGGGTTTTTTTTTTAAAATGTCCCTTACTTTCTGTGCTGCTAACTACCTATGTCCTTCAGGGGATCCAGCCATTTACACATTCCAGTTCAATTACTGGATGATTATGTATTTTGGGCCCAAGGGGTGGCGAGGAAGAATAACAGTCAGGCCTACAGCTCTAATACGGAGTCTTTAAATAATAACCCTTTGAAGTTTTGTTTACTTTACCACGGGCCTGCAAACATGTGATTATACAATACGCTGTATTACATTGCAGTGGTGGGTGAAAAGGTTGAAAGGGAGAAATAATAGCTCTAAAGTGGGTTTGAATCTAATGTAAATCCATTAAAACTCATTTTGAAACATGGCATGTAAAGTGAGTTCTCAACACCAGGTGACTCCCTCGAGAGGTGTTTATGACATTGCTAAATCCGTTCAGTTCTGATAGCTTCAGAATTGGACAATCACTCATCATCTGTGCCAGTGTCTGAAGAAAGTCCATTTAGAATAAACTAGCAGCTTTACCTGGCGACTATGCTGATGTAACACTTTCTAAGACTGAAATATGAAGTAGATGAAAATTTGAGGGCTCTGATGTTTCACTTGCTTAACAAAATGAAGCACAGCGACAGTACGATCTTTATTCTTTGGATTTTTGCCACTTTTGTTTGAATATCGTGCTTCCAAAAAATTTCCTTTTAAAGAAAATTTGCATGGTTTAAAACAGAGTTACTCTTTTCCTCAAAATTGATTTGCAGGTTTATTTCTTCTTTATTTCAGTAACATTTCAACAAAGGTAAGTTTGTGCTATTCTACTAGTAGCTACTAAAGCTACTACATGGAAGAGAATGCGTAGCCTTTTGGCACTGGTCTCGAAGAAAAGAGAGGTAAGAGTCCTAAAACCCGCAGTAAGCCTCTGTTAAGCCTGTATACCTCTTTTGAGACGTAGTCAAAATCCATTGTATCTGATTCTTTTCAGAGCTGTATAAAGCTACCTTTTTTTTCAGCAGTACATCGCTGATGTTTACATGTTTGCTCGTATCTGTTCTCCGAGGGGAAGATCTTGGTTTGTCCATTTCACAGGTTTGATCTCTGCTTCTGTGCACTTTTCTGTATTGCTGTTTTGAAGCTGTTGCAAACTACTGCAAATTTGAGATATCTGTGTACTGATGACATTAGTCCTGAATGAATGGTGGTTTTTTTTTTTCCTTTATAATAGCATTTGGTGGGATATTCACTAATGTCTTCTGCAACATAACTTTGTTACGGCTTTCTCTGGGTAGTTACACTGGTAATAATGACACCAAACGTAATCTGTCCTTATCATGGATGCTGCAAAAATGCAATTGCAATTAAGTATAAAGGCATCAAAATATACACATTATCTTGCATTAGACTAATCAAGGCACACTGCATCAGCTTCTGCCTACAATTTCCAAAGCCATCTCAAATTTGAACGTGTGATATTGTTTAAATAGTATGACAGGGGTCCTGGTTAGGAGACCTCCAAGGAGAGGCCAGTTTCCACGCAGAGTGTTCTCGCAGCTCTGTAGGTGTCGGTCTCCTGGCTGATTCAGTATTGAGTTACTCTCCCAGCATGAAAGTAGCAGGAAATGGGATTTCACCATCTGTTCACTGAAATTTAAAGCAGGGTCCTTTTCTGTCCATGTATGAGAATAGAATGCTAACCCCAATTTACTGGCCAGATACTAATCCAGATAATGTGATTCTTCCAAATTTTTGTTTTCCTTGCTGTTCTGATTGAGTTTCTTCTCATAATGTTTCATGTGGCTCTGTATAGTTTCTCTTCATCACTGTGTGTAGTCACCTTCATCCTACAGGTAGGTGGAGTGACCTCATTTTGGGATGAAAAATGCTATTCTAAGTAAAAGGTGATATAGCTAAATATTGATACCCAAAACTGGGTGCGTTGTGAAAAAGAACAGTTTACAAGTCTATTTAGATGATGCAGATTACCTGAGGTTAGTATAATTTATGAAATGTGCTCCTTTATCCACTGTCTTCATTAGCTTTGGTTTTTTGACTGATGATACAGCAAAACTGATTTTAGAATAGTTTAGCACCAAGATATCAGAACTGCAAACACTGATACATGGCTAATGTATTGTCTATTTTCAGACAACCAGTATTAGAATAAGTGATGATTGTAAAAGCTGTAGACCTTCCCACTGAGAATGAGAAGCTCCAGTTACTCTGCTGTGAAGATCACTTTTTTTACACTCCTCTCTTCAGTCCTGTCTAGTGACCTGCTGAATCAGGGTCGGCATGGTCAAAATGTGTCCAGTAAGTTTTTATGCTAATTACTGTAGTTGTTTCCTCTGTTTCTTCCCTCCTCTGTAAAAAATGCAAAGTTTAAATTTGATTAGCAATGGCCAGTTTACCAGGATTTTCATGTTTTTTACTTCTGGATAAACTTCTTAGTGTAAAAAATGTTGGGGAGTATTAACTGTTAAAATTATTAATTCTTTTCAAAGAAGCATTTCTCTAACTAAATTGTTCAGGGCATAATGGGTTGACCATCAGTACAGCAAAATTCTGAACAAATTTATTTTAGTGACAGTGTACTGTACTTCCATCCAGAGTGGTTGTGTCAGCATTGTCTGAAGATGGAGGTTAAAGCCTGACAGGTTCCTGACCAGGCTTGTCAGATGTAGGACACCTGCGGCTAAATGCCACGTGGTCACTTGAGGAAGCAGGGTTGGAGTCTGGTTGCCTGCAACCCATCTGCTCTTGTAGGAGTCCAGAGCTGACTCATTTGCTCAGAGCAGCATACGTTATGAAATCTTAAGGGCTGATGGGATGCATTAGGCAAACGCAGGCCAGCCTGCAGGGTCATACTGGTGGAAGTCATCTCTCTGGGTACACATGACAACTTGTCCAAAGCCACCTCCTTACAGTGTGTACAAACCGAAGCTTTTATTTGAGCTTGTCTGTGAAGCACAAAAATGGGGTGGTGCCCGTAGTTCCTACCCAAAAGATGACACACATGATGGTGGAATCCAGAAAGCAGCACGCTAAAAATCACGTTGTCAGAAAGAGCACCCAAAGCTCCTGACTGGCAGGTAAAGGCCTACCCAGTAGATCATGCTCTCAGGCACAGTTCCTTACTCCCCAGAAAGTTTATAATCAGAGTAAGTTGAGTTCAGTCCCATATAATCTGGGATGGAAGATCCAATAGCTAAGAGCAAGCAGTTTCTTTCAAAAGAAGTTCACTGTGGACTCGTGGGTGCTAAATCAGTTTGGCAAAATGCATTAACCTGCCAGCTAGCACCTCAGTTTCATTAAATCATACTGTGTATCACCATGCTCAGAATCCCTTCACCCCTTGACACCCCTTTCAGAGGAGTTTGGATACTCAAGACTGCATAGTGCTGAGGTCAAATATCGGTCCTGCTGAATTACTTGAAATCATGAGGTTTTGTATTTTTCGATGACAGGATACAATGCTGTATTTTGGAAATGGGCATCGTCTTCAGATGCAGACAGACAGATTGGGTCGCCTGCTATTTGCCACCATTCTGCAGCTAGTGGAGACCATTGCTGTAAAATCCTGAAGACTGCCTCTGGAAGTGAAACCCAGCTAGGCAGAGACAACATTTCTGCCGCTCTCACCTTCCTCCCTCCCCTCAGTACTGCACAGTGTATTGGGACATGCAAAGAAATTATGGCTTAACCTGAGCATTTCTGAGTAGCAGTGTTCTGTAAAAAACTAACCTTCTTCTTCAAGTCCTGGTTAGGCTTAGTTTATCGCTGCACAGTTCCAATGCGTAACATCTTATTTGTTGTCATGGAAGCACTGCTACAGGCTCAGTGTCAAGAACATCCTCTTCTCCCCGCTTTCCCCCCCAGTCTCCAGCGTAGCAAGGAGATTGGCAGAGCGGCTCCGCAAGTCACCATCATTCTGCTTTCCCTTGGAACATGGGATGAACAGAAGTGAGGGTTGACTGGGAGGGAGAGGAGCGGGATAGCAAGAGATTTTGATCTTCATAAAGGGGTACAAAGTCTTATGTTTTCAGACGACCTCTTCACTTCAGCTTAACCTGCTATGCCCAGCAATAGAAGTGTTTCTTGAAAACACCGCCCTTTGGCTTCAGGGTCTTTGACATCTCATTGCTTAGTACTTACAAAAGTGAAAAAGTTGTGCAGTAGATCGCTTCTGTTCATCCCATGTTCCAAGGGAAAGCTAGACCCGTTGTAGGTAGGATGTGAGATTCATTAACGGTTTTTCTCACTGGTATAAGTCACTCCCTAGGCATTTTCATTCTGGACTTTTTTTCAATTTAGACTAAAGTACTTTGGAAGCAATTTAAGCCAAACTGGAAAAAGCCACTTTTATTCTGTAATAAGAAAAACTGCCCAGGGCTTCTGTGGTAGGGAAACTGGCTAATGCTACCGGTGTAACTATGATGGTTTAACTGGAAAATTCTCACAGTAAACAAGCTTTAAGTTTATTAATGTGCAAATGCTGTATCTAAAAAACACTACAGCCTCAGACACTGCCCACCATTGGTATATTACCTGGCAGTCCAAGGTCAAACACACTCAGCATGTTTGCAATGGGCATGCCGTATTAATAATTATATATAGTAGTATCCGAGTGTGTAGCATGATGATAAAATGTGGTTCAAGGATGCACTGAATAGCACATTTCTTTTTGCAGTCATGTGTGTCTTTATGTTCAAGGGAGAGTTGTATTCTTAGCTGCCTCTAAAGTGCTATCTTGCTAAAGTTTGTAGCATTTAGCATTAACTGTCTCCACTATTTCTCATCACTACTTTTCTGTGGCGGGATAATGTGAAAAATTAGATAGCTTTGCTCTAAAAAAGGCAGCAGGTCTAGACTTAACATTGCATGGGGATCTTCCGCCCGAGTTTTGGGGGTTGGTGAGTGTCACATTTCACATTTTTTAAGTGTGCTTTGACAACTGGGAATCTGGAAAAGTACAGAGAAGAAATAGGACCAAGGAACGACTAAGAACAGAGTCTAATGATCAGCAGCCATCAGAAGGGTAAAAGCAACACAAAAAAAGAACTGGAGCTTGGTGATCCACTGTGAGAAGAAGGAAAAGATGGGAAAAAGAAATGATAGGAGAATAACTGCTATTAGCAAGAGCAGAAGGCAGGGATTTTGAAAGCTAGGACTGAGAGGGGTGAAAAGGGAAAGGCTGGAAGGCCTGTTTGCCTGTTAGGAAACAAAAGGGGACCTAGCCAGCTAAAGCTCAAAGGGGCTCTGTGCTGGGAGATATGAGCATGCCTGAGTGATGTTTGGGAACCTCTCTGACCGCTTGCAAAAAACATGGAATGAGGCTGAATTTGTCTCAGGAAGGAAACAAGGTTTTATGGTGGACAGCTGACGTATTCAAGGTAAAGACTTCACAGGATTGCCTGTTCAAAAGCTGGAAGGTCGGGGAGAAGGAGGAGCGATAAGGAGGGAAGCTTGAGCAAAGAGTTGAAATGAAATGTGATGGTGAGTGCTCTTTACTTGGTGTTGCATAAGACAGGGAGAGGAGCAAAGAGAAAAGCGTTGCATGAGGGAAATTTAATGGTTGTTTTGTGGCTGGTGGTTGGGGTTTTTTTCCACTTCAGTCTTTCTATGAGCAGCAGCTAGGTCAGATTTATATCGCAATAGCAATCAAGGTCCGGGTCTGTAGAAACACCTAGTAACAGTAGTTACCATCTCATTTAAGACAAGACATAACAAGTGGGTGTAAAAGCCATCAGAAACAGGGGAGAAGGTGGTACAATTTCATAGGCTACCTGTGTACGTAGATCGAGTGCTCACGAGTCATTTAATTTTTAAAGACATTATAATAGATGTGTCGCAGTCTCTACTGGCCATCGACCTAGCTGCTCTCGGTTGGCAACTTCACTATTGATATCTGGGCATCATTTTAAGTGAGCACTTAAGGTTGAGTATCAAGGGAAGGTATTTATAGTTTCAGCAGAGTGGGTTGATAGCTATTCCAGCCCCAGATGGGAATTGGGTTACATGACAGATCAGGCTGCCTTCCAATTTTATCCAATACTAGCGATAAGGGGAGGGGGGGGAGGGAGGACAGCTGCAACCGTATAGTCCTTCTAGGGTTAAAGATCCTAATGCTTTAAAGAGAATGTCTAAAAGAAAATTTCTTTCTGAAATAATTTATGGAAATGCCGTGCTCCCTTTGAAGGTTCCATGTCACTGCATGGCACTACGCAATGTTCTCTTTCTTCACCTGTCAGGCAAGGACCACCTCGAAGAGTCTCACTGCTGATTACTAGTTAATTGTCATTAATAAGTGACAACTGACATTATGGGGGCTTAATGCAGAGAGAACAGAAAAGAGCCACAGATATTCTAATGAGCTGACTCCTACGTGCCCTCTATTGTTGTCGAAAATGAGGAGCTGTCGTCATTGTTCAGGAGATGGGCTTCAATTGCTCTGGAAAAATATTCTCTTTTAATTTCTTTATGCATAGATAATTCCTGGTGCACTCTCTCTCCCTCTCTCCGTCTGTCTCTCTTGCTCTTTCTTTCTCTCTCATACACACACACACAGACACACACTCCTTTCTATGAACACAGTGAAAACTTCCACTGATGATATACAATATGTATTAAGACACAGTAAAGCTTTTTAAGTACTTTGATTTAGATATGCATACGTGCAAACGTATGCGTACGCGCATATGCTCAGACTATCTACACATAAATACAAATCACAAAGATGTTTATTTTAAGACTCAGGAAAGGAGTGGGCACAGAACTTCACTAAGACAAGGAACCAAAAGGGCATGGTCAAGATTATATGAGTTGATATATGAAGTTAGGATTGGGGAAGTCCTATTCTGTCTCTAGTGCGAGGAATTTTGAAATGACGGCAATGAGTGCACACAGATTTCAGATACAGGTACCTAAAATTAGGTCCTTGCTCTTAATTTAAGTAGTAGCTTAATGACTTGATGATTTTCAAAGCTGTCAAACAGGCAGGAGCTCCCTGGGAGGCGGTGGTGGCTGCGGATGCTCAACACTGCCTGCTGAAAGTCAGATCCATTCTTTGCACAGTTTCTGAAAATCTCAGCCAGCAGAGGGCCGGAAATTTGGGGGAGATGGTTTAATTAGGCATCAAACTCCTGACTGCATTTCCTGAGAGTTTTAGAAAACTGGGAGTTCTGCTTACACCAGACAGGTGTGATCAATCCAGGATAAACTGACTTCCCGTGCAATGCCAGATGAAATGTGTACATCTATCCATATAAAAGAGACTCTCTTACTTTTCAGATTTGGGATAAGCAGGTTTGTTGAGTGTGCTGCTGTCAACCATCACCAAGAACCTCTCAAAAAGTCAGGAAATCACCCATGGTTCCTGAGGTAAAAATTTAGGTGAAACAAACTGAAGCTGGAGGAGTTGTTATGATGATACCAATTTTGAATCAACACAATCACCTGTATCAAATCTCTAAGTACTTGAGGTCGAAATCGTAGAAGAGGAATTTTCTATTTTTACAAATAAATATCCAAGAGTTTCCATTCTGTGACAATGAATTGCTTGTCTGTATTGCTCTCCAACATTTAAGGCTGTGCGGGTTTGCCTGAGAAGTGGCTTATCCAGTGTCTTCTGACTCTGCACAAAGGGAAGAGCTCATCATTTTAAGGGGAATTTAATTTCCATTGCATAGCTCAAGTTTAAAACTCAAGACTCACAGGAAAGAAAATGAAAATGAGATGCCTCTCTTATATTGTGCTTGGAGCAAAGACATTCATTAGCATTCTCTGTCTTACTGCCTGCCAAGGCCCAAACAAAAGATACAGTCTGGAACAATGGCCTGAAATGAGGAACACAACTGAAGCAGCCGTGCAGGAAGCCTGCCATTTCCTATGGTTCAGGGACCTGGAGCCAATATATAGCGCCCTGAGCACATGTGTGGAAGTGGAAAACTCCTCACATGACAGTAGGTCATTATTTTTAATGCTGGACTTCCCACTGAAGTCAATGGATACCACATCTTACATTGCCCTAGTGCAACTTGATGGGTCCTAATTCCCAGCTCTGTCTGTGACTTTGGATATGACCTCTCTGTGGCTGAACCCACCTGTCTTTTAAAGAGATGAGATAATGCCTGTATGGCAGAGAAGACGCATGCTGTAATCTGTGGTGAAACAGTTTGTAATACTGCATAGAAAGCATTTCTTGACATTGCCAGTGTCTTTTCAGTTACTGCATTGTCTTTAAAATTTCCTCTTGAAGCAGGCAGTTGAAAAGATCACAGCCCAAGCCATTTTGGTTCCTGAGGCAAGAGGTCACCTTGATGCTCTTTGTGGTGCTCCTCTACCTTCTTACCCTCTGGGTTAGGAAGCTCCCCAATGCCCACCACTAAGCTCAGTCTAGGGTCACAGCTGCCAGGGCAGTTTCATATCCAAATCTATCACAACAGTTGTTACTGTCCTCATAATTCTTCCCTTCGTCCTTCCTTTCCAGCTGCAGCAAAACAGTTTTGGCAGCTTCTGGAACTTCTCTGCCCCTTGGTCCCCAGCAAATCTGATGCTAGATAGTGGTGATGCTAGCTGAAGTTAGTATGTTGAGTGGAGCAATTAACAGTTGGGGTGCTAGATAGACTGGGTGTTTTGTTGCTTTTAATACCATTGATCTTATTAATGCTATTGGAATGTAGCAAAAATTGATGGAGTCATTCCTGAGTGGAGTTGTTCCCTTCTTTATCCCTGTGACATAAAACCGAACAATTGCTCTCCTGCCGTATGTACTTCTTCCCTCTCAAACTAGAGTCATTAACGTTATTTGCATTGTGTATGTGTACTAGAGATTGTCACTCAAGACCTCTTAGACATTTTAGCAAACACTTTCAAATGACTGGGACTCTGGCTGTGGTATTCTTCTTTAAATAATTTACAATCATTAAAATGACATCAGACTATCTCCAGTTCTGGCATTCTTTCCAGTCACTGTCTCTCAGATGTCTATGTGGGATGAAGGTAAAGCTGGGTCTGTAATGATGGATGTCTCTTGCAGAAAGTGGTTTAGAATAACCCAGGACACACAACAAAGCCAGAACTGGAGATAGTCTTATCTCACTTTTAGAGCTGTAAATTATTTAAGGGAGCGCTCCAGCTCCAGGAAACTGAGGTTACAGCAAATATTAAGCTTCCTGTACGGCTATTTTTCTTGTGTCAGGTGGTGTGGCAGAGTTTATTCATAGGCATTCAGGGGCTGTGGAAATAATCAGCAAATGAGGAAAATATTTCATTTTCTTTTGCTATTTCTCATGTCAGATTTCTAGAGAACTAAGTCTTGAGGTTTAGGGCCCTTTGCATTGAATTCAGATCCATAAAGAATCCTCTTGATGGTTAGAAAACATTACACCAAACTAACAGATGCATTGTCAATAGAGATTAGTACGACTTCACAAAATGCTCCAAGTAACAACATATCATTTGTCTAATCAAATGCAAGATACTCCAATCCAGTGACTGTTAATAACTAACTAACTCAAGAAACAACGCGATGAGGTTGCAATGCATGAAGTGCTCCGTGATAGCTTGTGCAGTCTATCTTGCTCCAGTTGCATCGAAAGCTTAAACATGCTCCCTTCTTTCTTCACACATCCTTGCTTGGTACATAAAATATACATGAAAACAAGCTGGGATAAGAAATACCTGTATGGACTGCTGATACTTAAGAGGAAATTTCTGAATTATCTTGGAGGGGGCTGCTTCAGGTCATAGCAGCAGGGGAGTGGGTGCCTCCTGCGTGCCCTCCATGGCAAGCATCAGGGGAGAAGGGGTCCTTCCGCAGGGCAGGGCAGGGCAGCAGCTCCTTTAGCCCCTCTGAAGTCCATACCTCTCTGCTGCCTATCCTGGCAGCTCTACAGAGTAAGCTAAAGCTAGTCTTTCTCTCTCCTCCTTCCCCAAGACAGCGGTGAAGCCACCAAAGACACATGCAGCTGGCCAGCAAGGAATGGGCACCAGCCATCTCTCATGCAGGGATGCCTCTGGGATCCTTCAGTCACCACAGGGCACATGGACATCCCCAATCCATGAAGGCAATGCGAAATCCTGCCTCCTTACTAACCCACACAGGAACAAGGAGGAAGAAGGAGGAAGAAGAAGAAAGAAGATTTGATTGTTCATATCAAAGCATTAATTTCTTGAATTTGGAGGTGGAAAAAGTGTGGCTTTTGTTCCAGTAACAACTCTTGCCTTTGGTTTCTTGTTAATGTTACGCTGACGGTAAGTAGGTAAAAACCATACTCATTTGTGAAAAAGCATTTTTTACGTAGTGTATATAACAATATCAGGAGATGAGGGTAGAATTTCAAAGTGGTACTTTTCTTTGGTTCCTTCCCTTTCAATAGCTGTTGTTTTGATTACTCTGTGCCTTAGGCTATCATTAGAATCTTTTTGTGTGTAGAAGTATTAAGTCCATAAATATGAAAATAAGCCTGTAATTGACCCATGGACTGAATTTATTTCCATTAGATTCTTCCGCTAGTATAAAAAGCGCAAACTGGAAGAGTGATATTTATGTGCGTATGAAACTCCCCAGCTCTGATGGTATATCGTATATTTGATAACAAGGTTATGCTCTTAAAGGGACTACTCAGCAAGACAGGGTGGGGAAAACAGGTGTCTTGTTTTAGTTTTGAAAGCAAAACTGGGTACAGCCATAAAATACACTCACAGCACATACCGTTATTTTGATTAATCGGACTGCTAGAGAACAGCTTATGATGAAAGCTGATCAGCATGTCCCAATCAGTCTCATTAGGTTCCCCTGCAAACACCTGGAGAAAGGCAGCAGTGGAGGGTACTTTGGAGGCAAGAGAAGCTGAGTGATCTACCACTGAAAACACCAGGGTTGCCACACCTGCTTGTGTGCTTTAATGGAGCTTTACAGTACGCGGGGAGGTTTCTCAGTTAAATGGGACATAAAGCTCAGCTGTCTTCTGGGGAGGCTGCGCGCTGTTGCCGTGCCCTATGCATCATGCGCAATATTCCAGTTGCTGCCTCTGTTTGTGGCCACAGCTGTAGTTCTGCTGAGCTGCTACATAAAGCTTTCTAGGGTTGCTGTTGGGTTTGTTTTTTTTTTTCCTTCTGGATTTTTCCACCTTCCCGCTGTGTGAAGGGACCATATGGCACAGCTATTACATCAGGACCTGCAGGCAATTCCCACTCAGGCAGTACACCGGAGCAGGCCTGCACATTGAAGAAGAAAAATGAAGGAGGGAGGGAGGGGAGAAGGTGGGCGAGATTACTTCCAAGAACAAAATCTCAGAATATTCAGGGCTTGTGTCATGAGACAGGTAACGCCCCCCCTCCCCGCCCCCATGAGCCCCGTTATCGTCCGCCACGGCCTGCTCTCTCTGCGTGGTATGAGAAGCTCTCTGGATTGCTTCCGGTTGCCTGGCCCTCTGTTCCTCACCAAGGTTGGCTTGGCAGGAGGATCGCAGCTTGCAGGGTGCTCAGTGACACGGCCTTGCTCAGGGAACAACTCTGGGCAGCCTCCTCTGGCTGTCATTAGGAAGCTATATGGCATGGCATGGAAGTTATATATGTATTTCTATATATTCTCCCCCCCCCTCCCCAGGTTTGTCTTTTCTTTTTTTTCCCTCGCATGCTGGGGACTGACCATTAATGTAGGCCAACAGGAGGCATATGATTAAGCAAAATATAATTAAGACATTGAGGTTTTTCTTTGTCTGACTTAAATCTAAATTTGTATCAAGGGGGTTAAAAGTGTAGAGGTCTTTCAACAGCCTTCCCATTTGTTTTTCCTAGTAGCTGTAGCGACCATTATTAGCACTGCTTTGAATTAATGGCCAATTGTTCTATCATCCAAACAAGATTCTGAGTACCTAACACACCTAATTAAAAATAAAGAAATTAAACAGTGGCAAATAAAATTGGTATCTGATCTCTAGCCAGTGCTGCACAAAGCAGACAGGAGGCTTGGTTGTGAAGCTCTTCCTCTGTCATGCAGGAGGTCTCTGTGGGATGGGTTATAAGGATGACACTACAAAAATTATCCGGAACTTCAGTGACCTCCCTGGCCATGCATTTCCCTCCATGCGAGACCTTCTTGCTGTTAGGTAGGCTCCCATTACTTCACAGAGAGGAGAGCCTGTGTGTGAGATGGTCTCACATCCACACATAGTAAGTAATGCTTTCTCTCCATGGAGTTGGTCCATTCACAAATTATATCCAACCAGTACTGACAGGGAGCAGCATCTTCTGCATTGCTGATTTTTTTGCGCTTCTTAATGGGTAAATAAAAAGAAGAGCATAACATTGGTTAGATGTTGCCAAAATCTGTCTGAAATGCCATGCGGTGGTGTGACCAGGTTTAAAGAAACCTCTCCTTCACCCTATAGACCTCAGAAACCAGAGCAGAACACCTGACTTCATGGTTGGAAACACATAACCTGGCACAAGCGGGCTTCAACTGCACCTGTCAGCAACCCAATAGTAATATGGACAGTGCGTGACCAACTACCACAAAGTTCTTGTGAGCGTTGAAGCTTTCAGAGTCAAGTAGCTTGCTAGTGCACAGCAGTTTCTGGTGTTGACACTCACAATTTCATTCAAAATTTTGCAATGTCTGCTGTTGTTTTTTAGGTCCCAGTGCCTGTAGCCAGTTTAGTAGGGAAGAAACACATGTAAGTGAAGTTTCTGGCCCTCAGACTTGCTGATAAAAGTTTTAGGATATCACCCTAAAGCTTAGTTACATAAAGAAAATCAGTCCTCTTTTGCAAAGTCTCATAATTATTGGCAAGTTTTTGTTGATCACCTATTTCCAAGCTATCGTTTCAGCTCATCACCCTCCTGCACTGGTCTTAGTTCATCACGCTGGAGTCACAACTGGATGGTTATTTGGATGCGGTGCAGCCAACATTACAGAGAAATACTACAGGGGTAATAGTTGGAAACAGCAACACCAAGAGAAAAAAATCTGTTACCAGTAAAATGAGTGGAGGCAAGACCCCTCCTGGTGTTTGTTACACCCAATGGAAAGAGGGGCACGAAGACTTGCTACACCCGTTGGAAGGTCTCCAGCACTTAAACCACAGCAGAGACGGTAGCGTGTTTCTGGGCAGGGAGAGAGAGAGGCATGGGAATGCTCACCTGCAGTCAGCAGCGGGGAAAGGGCAGAGCATCACATCATGGATGTTGTGTTTCCCATCCTGCATTCCTTACTGGCGGTGGGACTTGCCCTCCCAATGGTTGTGTCAGCCAGCACGGCAGGAGAAGAAGTTGTGAGGCAAGGGTTTTCTGGGCCACTCTCCATTGGTCCTCTGGGACTGCTGATGGAGAAGAGTGGGAGCAGGAGTGGTCTGTAGATAGTTAGCTTTCTACAGCAAGGGGCACATTTCTAGCACTGAGTAGAAGAAGTAGCCACACAACTCCCATTAACAATAACGCAATTGCGTGTGTGAGTTCCTATTCACTGTACTGAAAATTTACCCCTAAGGGTCCACATAAATTTGAGCTGTTGACTGTGTGAAATGTTCTTTTATGGGCAATAAGGACACCGAGAGCCAGCTACATGTTTTCCTAAGCTCTGGCCACATACCAGTATTTGTCTGCATAATTCTTCAATTTTTCTTCCCAGATTCTTCATACAATGCACACATTGCTTATAGAGCACAGGCAAAAAATGGTTTTAACAACGGCATACTTTGTTATTAAATTAGGCCTTGGAACTATAATTCCCCATCTCTGTATTTTGATGAGAAACCCTCTACAATGTTATCAAACTAATATATTGTAGCAAATTCTATATCTGCTGCCTGTGCCACATATAATATGAACTGTATGAGAAAGAGCTAACTTCCTAAAGAAATTTTTTTTCTCTCCCTCTATTTCTCACTAAGAAACAAACAGTTTACTGGCAGGTCGAGTATTCACACTGCTGAATCTTACCTTTTATTTGATTATGTAAATGGAGAGGGACTGTACTCTGGTACATCTTGGCAAAATTTAATTTCTAGTTTACGCCTAAAACTTTCAAACACCCCTGCCCCCCCCAAATATTAGCAATTGTCAATAACACTGTGTATTCCTGTTCCCTCTTTTTCTGTCCCACTTTCTTTCTTTCTTTCTTTCCTTTTCTTTTTTCCTTCCCCTCCCCTTTTTTTTTCCTTGCAGTGTTATCAGGCTGCCTTTCAAATAACTAGAGCAAAGAGTTTTGCAAGGGAGGCGTATATCCTCTCAGAAGACATGTTCAGCATTTTGAACTCTACAATTGTAAACAATGGACATGCGTATATTTTAAAAAGAAACTTGGAGTAATTTATCTTAATTTAAAACCGACTATTCCTACTCAGGCTTTTTCTTTTTTTCTCTTGGAATACTACACATATAAATCCTCAGACAATCTCCTGGTAATTCATATTAATACACTTGGGGAAATGGTTTGGATTCAAAACAAATGTTCTCGCAAATGTAGTTATCTCATCCTCCTCATTTTCTAGATCCCCAAATCCAGCTGGTTTAACTGTTTAACACCAGGAAGCAGTAATGGATTTTCCCTGCAATGCTCAGGAGCAGCTGTCTGGACCCAGAGGGGAGAGTCATCTTCCTGCGTGCGCCTGAACTCCGCCAAAGGGACCCGCAGAGGTGCCTGTGGGCATCCGCACTCTCCGAGAGGCAGGCACACGGCGGGAGCAGCAGTGGCAGGAGTTACAGCAGGGATTCGCAGGACTGCTAGGGTTTGCTTATCTTGTGGGGTTACTCACTTCCCTGCCCCAACGCTGACGTATAGTAGTAGCAGAGGAGTTAGGCAGCGAGCAGTTAGGAAGCCTAAACTCATGCTGTAGCTAGACCAACCTGCTAGAAGAGCAACTCTCATTTTGCTTGCCTAACACCTCTCTTGTTTTCTTGGTGGCTTTTCTCCCTGTTTGTCTCCACTTGGGAAGGAAATCATGCAGAATGGGTTTCTCCTTGTTAAGCTAACTCATGGTGCACCCGACGAGCCCAACCACATGCCTGTGAATGCCGACTGGCATAGCTGTTTCATCCTCGACCTGGAAGGGAGCTTGGAAAAAGCATCATCCTGCTTTTATTTCTTTTGCTTTTCTTTCTCCCCTCTGTACCATCCTGGAAATAATAAACCAAGATATCTCATGTTCTGAAACAGTGCAACAATGAGGTGCCCACACAGTTCTGTATAAACCCTTTCACTTGAAAATTAAACTTTAATTGAAAAATAGGTCTCTGAAGAAATCCCCAGCCAGTGTCTGCCCAATTACAGCAACGTAACAGTTGCAATGGAAAGCTGTTAACGTTAGCTGCAGTCCATGTGATATGTGGAATATGCTTCAGATTTAACATCAGCATTCAAGGCCATGACTATGTTTTGATGCTCCAAGCAGGAGATTTTATGCATTTAACATCAATTTTATGCATTATAGATCTTGCTGTACCTGGGTGCGGAAGTAACCATATGACGCTGTGTTATTCATTCTGAATTAACTGTGAACAAAATGTTTGCATCAACTATTCATACAGTGGCTGCTTTTGCTATGTGTCTCTAGGTGGCAACTAAGTGACTCGGTGTCTTATTTGATTGGTTTTTAGGCAGAAGGCTTTACTGGTACTATAAGCCACGAAAGGAAAGCACTTGGTTTGGTAGCCGCATTGACTCACTGACAAAACCCTACATTACTGCTCACATCAGTATGGTGTAGGCAGTTTCACTTGTGATCTCTTGTTTGTCTCTTGAAAGAAATGAAGCTAACATGCTGAGAGCTGTCTTCGACTAGTCACACTTTGGCATGTATGTGTGGGTTGTTTTTGTGGTCATAAAATTTTGAGTGGTGTAGAGCAGTGAGTGTGTTAGAATGATACCTGATAACAATGCTGCATCTTTATGATGTGTCAGGCTCTGTCTGATAAATCCTCTTGCTTTCCTTTCTCTTCCTCAGGATGTTTTAACTTCCAGAGGAAACACTGATTTTTACTGTGGAGGTGGGGGTACAACTTCTCAGCCTCTGCCAGGAGCAGCGTCATACCCCAAATTAAAGCAATCCATAAGGTAAGCAGGGGTCGTAGCAACATGGGAGCTTCCCAAAGTAACCATAGGCACCTTTTTTTCTATTTTGCTATTTCCAGGCCAAAAATTTTACAAAAAAATTTGAAAACAATTTAATCATCAGCACTTGAATGTGCACGGCACTTCCTACCCTTAGCCCCCACAGAAATTTCATAAGAGATTTTAGCATGCTTATTTAGAAAGCTCCATCACAACAGCTCCAAAGTAGCTGTTACAGTATTGATGTTGTTTTATACAGTCAGTTGTAAGTTATAGTCAAAAGGAAGGGTTTAGGGCAAGATGTAAAAACAGGATGTGACTGAGTGATTTAGAAAGGAAGAAGGGAGGAACTCCTAGGAAATGGTACAACGCTGCTCTAGGAGCAAAAGGAGGCAAAGACTGAGACCAAAGGTGAAGTCAAGAGCAGCAGAAAAATGAGTGGGTAGGAAAGTAGGTGCATTTTTGATCAGAAGGGTTGTGAAAACACCATCCATAGTCTGTTTGGGGCTACAATGACTGTTTTTCAAAGCTGCCCATTCTGTGAAGAAAACTAGTTGCCACAGCGCACAGGCTACCTGCTAGACGGATGAGTGGAAAATAGCTCAATGATGGTGATGCAGGATCACAGAAATAACCTTACTTCCCGCCATGGGTAAAAGGACTGTGTTTGTGTGCAATCACAGGTTAGGGAATTTGTAAATTAGGCTATCCCTCAGCTCTGCTGTTTATTTCTGTGAAGCTCAGCAGTTTCTCATTCTTCCCCATGCATAAAAAGCAAAAGCCCTGCTTGCTCCTGCACTGGCTGAACCTTTTCAGTTTTAATGGGTGCCCTAATATCCTGCCACACGCTGCAGCAGGTCCGCTTGCGGTGGTCACGGCTTTCTTTGGGCTTATGAGGACATGAACGAAAAACATTGCCTGCATCTTTTCAGCAAGGTGAGTCTCACGGACAAAGAGCCAACACAGAAGTCACTTTAGACACCGTGCCCCTACCCCCTTTTGTGTATGCTTGAAGATATTTTGGAGTAACATGTTCCTCTGCTGATTCCTTCTTCCAGGAGATAAGCAGGAATGCTTCTTTTAGAGGGCTGTAACAGAGAAAAAGCTTTTGCTTTCTTTTCCAAAGTACTTGTAAAAGAGTAATTTCAGAGCAGTGGGATTTTAGATGTACAAGAGCAGAGTAGGTCTTTTTATTGGTAGGGTGGTCATGGCGGTTTGGGAAGTGCAAAGGCTATTGCTTCCACACCACGTCTGAGGTGCTTTTGGCTCCTCAGAATTGGAGCTGTGTGTATCTGGAGTTTTCCAGCCATCCTCATGCGCACTCAGCTGCTGTTGACTTGTCTCTTGTCTCCTTTTCCCTCCATATTCCTGCCAAGCAGAAATGTCTTGCGGTTGCCTCATCCACGGATCAGTCCATGGTGTAGGTTTCCAGCACAAAGCGATCTGTGACAGGCTGTATGGTGCGATCACTGCAGGCAGCCTGACTTCGCATTAAATGTAATTCTTTCCATAATTCTTGTTGCTTATTAATGTTAGAGGCCTGATCCTGATTCCTTTGAAGATGATGACAAAGCTCCCACTGAAAGTAGTGGGAGGTGAAGGGCGGCCTTTGCTGCTTGACAAAAACAAAACGTTATGGGGCTGGAGTTGCTTGAGGAGCGTAAATCTAGCAGTCCTTAAACTTTGGTTTTTTTCCTCCTCCCACATTTATTTTTTTTTAAAGCTACACCTCCTCATTACAGTGTAATTTTATAAAAACTATAAAGCTGTAACCCCGACGCTATTCCTGACCACACCAGTGCCCTTCCCCAGGCTGGCCATGCACGGTGCCATGGGCAGTCAGGCAGCCCATGAGGCCTGCTCGGCATCTCCTTCTGCCGATGGCAGGCAGAGGCGGCGGGCTGCCCCAGCTGTAGCCTCCGCTTCAGCCTGGGTGCTGCTGGCCTTTCCTCCTCACGCTTTGCCTCAAGCTTCAAGCTCTCCTGGGCCTGAGGTTTACGATCAAGGCCCGAGGGCCCATCAAGCACCCGGGGTTGGGCGGGCACCATCTCCTTGGGCAATGGCCGTGTGGGGAGCCTGCCGGTGGCTGAGAACCATGTCTCCCACCATCTCTGGTGCCACTGCAAGAAAGCCGCACGCACCTCTGCCCTTGCTCCTCGGCACCCTCTTCGTCCCTCAGTATCCCCGGCCCTCCCTTGCACCCCTGGGGTTTGCTTTTTGAGCAACCTGCCTGCCTGGTTTTTGCAATCGCCTTGTGCAAGCAGAAATAGGACTGTAATCTGAGCGAGCCCACAGCCTCGAAAGCTGTCTGCCTCCTTCGCTTGGGTTTCAGCGTGCTGCCACCTCACCTATTGAGCTAAATTTCCCATTACAACTTGAATTTAAATATTCTAATAAATTTGTTTTAGAAACTCTTACAGCTCCCTTGTGCCATTTGCAGGGAAACACTCTCTGGGTTTTTTTCTGGGAGATGGAGATTTCTTTGTGCTTGGGGTGACTGATTGAATTTTACCTGCGCTAAATTATATTTGCACATTCTAGTAATTGCAAAGGGCCACACAGAGAAACAAAGCATTGACTGCCGTTGTACTGGGATTTCCCAGATGTATAATTTCAAATTGATATGAAAAAAACCCTTGCAATGCATTAATAATAGCAGAAAATGTAACTCAGTTGGCCAAGGGTGAACAGAGGCTTTTTTTTTTTCTGAGCTGCAAAACAAGCTATAGACCTCAGGTGACTAGCGTTTATTGTTAGAATGGGTTTTCTATTGCATACCTTCTGAAACACAAAATAAAGATTTATACTGACCAACTTTGCTGCATATAACAGATCTGGATCATACCTGGTAAGCAGTGTGGGGTTTTTTTGAAGTGAAAGCAGAAGGTTTTTGTCTAATTCAAAGGCACTTTTTAGTTATTCAGTCTTCTGGCAGGTCACCTGTCCTTTTTCTGCTGCTCAATATTATCTCATGGTTGGAAATATTATGACATTGAAAAAGAAATCTTTGGAAAACAGCACATACGTTTCAAGTAATGTCAGAGTGCACCTAGAATGAGAGGGAATGATGCTCAGTAAAGATACCAGTGGTATACTTACATGTTTATTAATAAAGCACGAAGGTTAGCTTTTTAAAGGTGTAGGCCAGTGTCAGAGGACTGGTTTTCCCACTCTCCACAAAATCAAAGGAGATCCAAAGCCCTGATAAATGTATAATAATAATAATAATAATAATAATAATAATAATAATAATAATATCTAACACATGTTATTATAAAGTGCTTATGCCTGGCTTCCTGATTGACTTCAAGGTGGTTTCTCACAGGCTTGGAACATACACGTATATTGAGCATAAAGACTTCACTGAAACGATGCCGGAGGAAGCAGGCTCCGGCTCAGACGGAGAGGGATACACAAACTATTAGCACGTTAGTCTGAACAGGAACCTCAATACCCTGCCAGGCCGTGGTGGTATCCTCTAAAGGAAGAGAGGGTACTCACAAACCTGAATTTTAGCCTTGGGATCTCACAACTTTGAGGGGCCTGACTCTCACCCCAGTGTGGCTGGTCTCTCTCCTCTGTGGAGCAGATGACCTGAGATCTCCTTTATGGGCGACCCCACTGCATATTGCCAGCCTGCATCACATTGCCGCATTGCTCCCCTTAATTTACAAAGCAAACACTGCAGCCTGGCCGATGGGAAGTTTTACAGGGCTCTGTCCGAAAACCCTGCTTGAAGGGTGGGAGGAGGACCCTCTGCTTGCGGGTGTTACCACTCCTCCCCGACGCTGATTTCCAAAGGTGGCTGCCGGTGCACCTCTCGGAGCCTGATTGCCGCTGCTGCTCTTACTGCGGCCAGGACGGAGCTGGATCTCCGTTTCTCAAAAAGGTGAGGTATACGCACCGTTTTCCTGTTTTGTTTTGCACAGTTGTTTTTTTCCAGCACAATACTACCAGCAGCAATAACAAACCTCTGTTATCACCACTATTTTTAATGCTGTGAGCAATTGTAACTGGAAGCCACCTCCTTGTCTGTGCCTTACATGCACTTCTTCTTTTCCACTCAAACTCTGGGAGTACACAGCTCAACTATCGCTGCCTTCATGCTCTTGCAAATTTTAATGCATTATTAATAATTTTGTAACATATTTCTTTAAGCTCTTTGGCAGAAAATGTTATTTCAGTGCTGAGTCTGATAAGAGTCTTAGTCACCATGTGCACTATTTCCATGCTACCACACAACCTGAGCTTTTAATTTGTTCCCCCTGTTCAAACACAGGAAGGACCTTCTGAGAATAATATTCCTCATTATCTGATTGCTTTTGTGAATCGTTTCCTGCGTTTCTAGGTATGCTTATCGTCATATCGTAGACAGTACAGATGGGAGACCTATTAACTAATCTAGCACACGCTCCCCCTCTTACCCCCACGATGAGACATCATTTAATTTGTGGAACATATTCATATCCAGATAAATCCATATTTGTGCTTTGAAAAAAAAATAACAACAATGCCAGGAAAAAAAAAAAATCCCCCCAAAGGAGATGTTTCCATAATTGCTGAAGAAGGCAATCTGTCCCTTGGCTCAGGTGACCTTTCCCTATCCATAAATGCCCTTGCAAAAGCAGGGTCCAGAAAGGCGACCAGGGGAGGTGCTGGATGAGGTAAGAGGGTCTCGCTTCTTCCCTTGCCCTCATTGTGGGGTGCAGGAGGAAAAGGACTCGATTAGTTGAAAAAGGTTAGCAGGTAAAGGATCTTTACTGTGGGCCCAGGAGCTGCCAGATGGCTGTGTAAGGAGATGGTGAGAGGGAGGTACAAAAGGATCTGAGAAGAAAAGGAGATTGACAATTTTTGACTGAAAACATATTTGTTGAAAAATAGTGAGCTGACAAAATTGAAATACTTCAGAATAACATTTCAACTTCATCAGAATGTCCTGATTTTTCATAAAAAATATGAAATAGAAAATGCCTATATAATTTTCTGCAAGTGTTAACATTTTTTCAATTGACAAATCAAATTTTTCTCTCAATTTTATAATTGGATTCTATTTTATTTCCACCAAAAATCTGAAGGGGTAAAAACAGAAAAAGTGTGTGGGAGGAAACGATGCTGGCGCTTTTTTTTTTTTTAATACATTCTTTCTGGAAAAAAGATGGTGAAAATAATTATTGCCTCACCCTCCCTCCAGAAAAAAAAAAAAAAAAAAAGGAAAAGAAAAAGCTTTGTACCTTTGTATTTCAAAATGTTGTGTTCAGACACTGTATGAAAATGTTCAGGAAGGACTAAAATCTTTTGCTTCTTTTTAATACTATGTATTCATGCTCATATATATTATATGTAATATAGTAAGTATATGTAAACCTTAATAATTGTAATGACAAATTGCATAGCAATGGTTGTTCATACCCCACCTTCTGTTGAATGGGAAGAAATAGTTTGCAGGAATGAAGAGGATTTTGTCTGCCCTCCCCAGAAAGTGAAGGGAAGGCAAAAATGCCCCTGGTGCCCTGGGGCTGCCTGCAGGGCACTGAGTGGGGCGTCTGGGGGTGGCCATCCCCACAAACCCACACTCTGGGGGTGGCCAGTCTCAAACTAGCAGAAAAGATCATTTTGTGGGTTTGGGGTGATATTTGTGCTGTTCAGGCAGTTACCTGTGTGTGTGTGTGTGTCTGTCTGTAGTGTGTGCGAGCTGAGGCAGCATCATGGGGAGGGCAGTGGGATGATTCAATCAGGGTGGCAGCACTTCTGCTGTGCTGGTTGCTGTTGCTTCGTAAGGAATATAACATTGGTGGTGTCTGACCACTCAGTGCTTCATGAGAGAGGATTCCTTCTTATGCCTAGTGCTACAGCATCTTCAAGTCATTACAGGGAGAAAAAACCCTGTCATTTTTGAGGTGTATTTTTCTTTCTGGAAGTTTCAGAGTTCCACATTTCAGACAAATGAACCATTTTTAACAACCTGGAGCATGAACCTGCAGGGTCTATACATGGTGGCCACAGAGCTGATGAAAGGAAAGGGTACTGGACTATCACCGTGCTTCTCCAGCTCTCAGCACTTTGTCACATCTGCTCTGCTCCAACATCTCAGTTTTTGTAGTCAGGGGATGAAGGGGAACCGTCAGTCTCAGCTAACTGGCTTTGCTATATCCTAAGGGGTAGTGCCCATTTTATTCCGTCTTTTCCGTAGCTCAAAAGCCCACCTGCAGATCTTTGCCTGTTCCCTGCTGGCACAGCCGGAGAGGATCAACCCTTGTGCTATTTCACTTGTGGATATTGCTTACTGCTCTTTAATTACCAGCGCAGGGCCCTAACGCCACCCATTTCTATCCCATCAGCTTGGCGTGGTCAGCTTGCTCATAGATTAGCGGGGGTCAGGGAGAGCCCTGTGGGGCTTGAGCATTGGCAGGGCAGTGGGGAGCCGGTGGCCCTGGAAGGAGCATCCCGGGATGGGGCAACGGGCAGCTGCCAGCTCTGGCGGTGCTGTGGCACGGCGGGGACACGGGGAGCAGCCCGGCAGAAAGCAGAAGGGCAGATGGAGGCAGGCGGTTTTCCTAGGGGAATGAGGAAAAGCTCCCATTAACCACGAATTTTTTAGTCCCGAAATGGCGTTTGCTTGTCTCGGCCAGATGCATGTGGTAGATAAAATCATATTCATAAAATGATATTCATCTCCGGTGAGGGCTTCTTGTAGGTCAGGGGAAAAAAGTGGTAATTACAAGGATAAAGAGAGGACAAGGGGGAAAAAGGAGGGAAAACAGTGCCAGGGGTGAGGATTT
Organism: Grus americana; assembly: GCF_028858705.1. NCBI lineage: Eukaryota > Metazoa > Chordata > Aves > Gruiformes > Gruidae > Grus > Grus americana. Next base: position 64,620,899 of record NC_072853.1, read on the forward strand.
AGCCTGCAAATCCATGTGGCTTGCCCTGACTACTGCAGCAACAGCTACAGTGAGAATACATTGCACTTTTTTTGTTGACTTTTCAGTTTTTTAATTACCGGCAAGTTGGTAATGGCATGCAGAATCAGATCCTGCTTCCTTTCACACTCCAGACACTCATGGCTTGACCACAGGGCCATAAAATTATCAAAGGGAAATATTATTGGCTGTAACCACCTTGGTAATATTTTTACAACTCCTGATTGACCACAAATCTATATTTAATAAGAAAAACAAAGCAAACACACACCCCATTCACTTCAGCTGGTGCTGTACATTTAACTGGGGAAACACATTCATTCTATAGGGAGGCAGGAATTGTAGACCGTGCCTAAGAAAATATGCTTATTATACCCATGACTGGAAAAAAATTATAAATTTTCCTTTTTAGGTATTTTCATAAGTTGTCCCAGGCTTTATCAGCTCGACTGGCCTCCTGCTAAATTATTGCAAATATTGCACTCTACATATTCATTGTAGTGGCACATTAGAGAAAGACTTTCATGTTTTGAGAACATTACACAACATAATTCAGAAATTAAGTCTTTACTGATTAAAAAATCACCCCTTCAGGAATTTGGATTCCTGAGGAAACATAGCACAACCTGAAAGAGCCTTGTCTTCTCCACTCAGGTTTCAAGGCAGGGAGGTCCTTCTCTTCATGCTTCTAGAGAGCTGTTAAGGAACTCTGAGATAGCTTTGAGCATTGAGGAAAACACTTGAAAGCACTGGGAAGATACTCTGAGGCAGAGCAGAGGCTTACAGTTTCTGTTAGGACCTCCAAAACAAAATATATTCCCTGCAGAGTTAGCCTGGGGCTGAACACCAAACTGCACTTGGTTCACGTTCAGGCTGCTGCAGGCACTTGGGCATAGCCTGATGCTCTCTGGATGGCAAGAGCAGGAGTGTCCCTGGGGGTATTTTACTGTGTGCTGTGGGAGCACACGCCTGACCTCTCTGGGTGTGGGTGCAGGAGAGCTCCCTGCTGCCAGCATGCCCACCCGGTACCGTGCCCTGCCGTGCCTGCTCCTTGCTCCTACCCACTCAAGGCATGGGTCCAGCACGGGGTGAACTCCTGCCACTGCTGGCTGCGTGGCAGCTGGGTGCACAGAGGCAGTGCCGGGGGGGGGGGGCATTTCTACCGTGGTTTGTGATGGCTGGAGGAGGGGGCAGCTTTGCTACAGTGAGGAGGTATGTGCTGGAGAGTTGCATGGAAAGAGCTGGCCCTGGGCACAGCTACAGCTGTGCACCCCAGCGGGTTTCCTGGCTGTGGACTGGTGTTTCTGAAGCAGGACTAATGACACAAAGTGTGGTGGAGCTACATGGACTGGAAATGACTCGGGACATTGCATAACAGCGGACACCTTGGAGAAGCCGTAGGAACTGCCTATGTCAGCCCACAAAGACAAGGAAGGCTGTGCCAGCCCAGGGCTAAGTTAATACAGGTCTATGGCTAGGAAATTTGATGTTGACAAGCTAACAGACAGTACATTGCAATTATTCCTGTTGCCAATACACCCAAAATTATAGTGGGTTTAGAGGCCATGCGTAGCAGCTGGCAGGAGGTGGCAATTGGCTCCAATGGGCTCACAATTCGCTTCTGATCAGGCAAACATACGTGTCCACTGAAAAGGATGCCGGTCCATCACAGCACGGTGCTTGGTCAACCAGAAAGGCAGGTTTCTGGTTAGCAGTGTGGGATACACTGTCACAGACAGGTGGGTGTCTCCATGGACAGGCAAGAGCCTTATTCCTAACTTCCCATGTGCTCGTTAGCAGCCTGCCTTCCCCGGCTGGTTTTCAGGAATCCAAACCAACTTCTAGCATGCTGGCTCCTGGAGCCCTAACCTACTTTTAGCTACCCACAACTGATATTATGACACAAGAAATGTTGCAGGATAGAAGAAGCCAGCAGAATTAGATGCAACCTATAAATCTGCTTAGAAGGCAGACAGGACATTCATATCACTCTGGCATACGATGTCCTGCATAGAGGAGCAGGTTTTCTCTCAGAAGGGGTTCAGGGTGCTGTCAGTATCCACTTCGGTATCACCAGCTCACTCCTATTGCTACTGGTCTGCACCCAGGCAAGTGGTGGTGATAAGGACGCCTGGTACATTTGCATCTTTGCAGGGCCAGAGCTCATGGGCTGCAGTGACTGCAGGAGGTGTCGGCAAGAGGAGTGTGACAGTACACAGTATGGCACTGGAACCAGTAAAGTAGCTGATACTGGGATTTGCCATATGGTGGCCACCTCAAAAGCTTGCCTTAGCTGCTGCTGGGCCCACATCCCTCACCACCGTCCCCTTATGGGACTCAGTCCACTTGGTCTCCATTCGCCTGCTCCTGTTGCTGCCTCCCCATGTCCCCCGCACCTCCTTTTTCTTCCAGTAGATGCTCTGCCGGTCTGATGGGTCCTTCTGACAGCAGGCCACTTCCTTGTCTTGTTGGATGTTATTTCCGCCATGGCTTGCGCGAGGGTATTTCTCAGCCTTTCTTAGTCAGAGACCCAGCTAAAGAAGTGGAAAATCATATTGCTATTTCCTGCCTGAACACAGGAAGAATTAAGTCTCTCCCATTTTTTGTTTTGTAGCAGAGCGAAGCCAAAAGTTGCTACTTTTATCTAAAACTATGTGCATAAGTGACTTTTCAGTTGGCTGGCTGCTTTGAAATATTGGAGGGAAACAGTCTTTCTACTTTATCTGAAGCAACTTTTTTTTTTTTTCCTAGGCAAATGGGAGAAAATCTGAAAAATTTAATTTGAGACCAAGTAAAACATTTCATTTGCTTTAAAATAAACATTTTCTTCACTATAAAATGAGAATTTCCAGTGTTTTATTTTTGTGAAAGAAACAAAAAAAAATTCTTTTGTGGATAGAGCTGAAATTTTTCAGTGGAAAACCCCCATGATTAATTTTTATCTATTGGATATGTTTCCATCCTTACCCTCTACCTTCTGCAGGGCTTTTGGGTCTTTGGCTTGACAGGACCTCACCTACTTCTTAAAGCACAAACCAAACAGGAGAAATCCACATTGACCCCCTGAATATCTCGTTATGTGCCTTTATCACAATTTAACTCTGCAAGTGAAAAGTGTAAGGGGAGTGTATGACAGAAACAAAATTAAAGGCACATGTTTATGAAGAGCTTCCTGTCCTTTCTCAATTCAAGTGCTGGAAATATTTTTGTCTTCTGTTTCATGATTGGGACAGTGTTAAAAACACTGAAGCACTTTTATTCACACATCATCAACTTGAAGGAAGAAGAAAAAATAACAGTGCCAGCAACTTTGATAACATATATGTGACAAATACTGTGATGCAATTTAAAAAAGTGCTGCAAAGTATGGCCTGCCAGACCTTACAATTAAGCACTAAGACATGCCCAACACTTCGTATGACTGAAAACGAGAATGTCTGAGGAGCTGAGGCCTCTGGACGTGTCCTTTGAGGAGCAAGTGTACTCCTGATGAGAATTTTACCCTGCTCTGCATTTAAGGTCATTTGCACTTAATTCCTGCTAAAAAATATTTCCATGTTTTGTATTTTCATAAAAGTCAAAGGAGCTTGGCTGCTGCAACTTTTCCTGAGGTATGTTACTGTGATATACTGTGCCATAAACTTTAAATGCAAACATGTAGATACATTTGAATATAAAGGTCTCTTACATGGCGAGAGCCGCAGAGGATCTTATAAATATAGCCAAGTCTGGTTTTCCACTATAATCTTGTTTCTTTTCTTTAGCTGCACGTGTAGCCCACCAAGAGATTTGTCCTGTCCCATCTTGGTTTGGCGGACCAAACTGCCCAGTGGGCCAAGGACGCGTCCGTGCAGGTGGACCTGGGCTGGGATGCCCTCGTGCCCCGCTCCCTCTGACACTGCCTGTGCTGTGTCTCTGCCGAGATCAATAAAATGGAAATGTCATCTCTTCATCACCGCGAAGGGGAGGTTGGTATTAAGTTTCAGCGGTCGACGTTCACAGCGACAGAAATTGATACACGTTCCTTGTGTTATTTCAAGGCTCGAAGCTGTTTGCAGCTGTGTCTTTATCAGAAATTCTTGCCTCTCTGCCTCTGTCAAAGGCTTTTAAATTACTTCATATTTGTAGCTTTTGAGCAGCTGGATCTCTCTGCTCATATCCTTTAATTTGTTGAAACATAGCAACAGCATTGTGGCCAAGGTAGCATGCTTGAAAACATCTCCAGCCAGTCCTAGGACGGACTGAGTGTATCATGAAGTAGCTCATAAGTATAGCCCCAGATTATTGTTTTACTTATGAAGGTGTAGCCTACCCTGACCAGTTCTGAAAGTAAGGTGGGACCAAGCATCGGCAGCTGCCTCATCTCTCCCTACACCTCAGCCCTACCACCCAGCCCCCTTCCTCTCTGCACAAGCTCCCAGATGTCTACTTGAAAAGCATTGGTCACCCAGTCTGGGAACAGCAGTAGCACTAGAAGCCTCAGATAACCAGTTCCTCAGCTGTAACCACAAGTAGCTACAAGGGGAAGAGAGAGTCTTTGTTGGTAGCTTGTGAACAAACCACCAGCTGAAACATATTCACACAAAGCGTTTGTCAAACAAGTGGGAATAACAAATGCATATATAAAAAACCCAAAGAGTTCATTAACAGAAAAGAAGGCTAAATTAGTCGAATAAATAATTTACCACAAATTTCTCAGTTCTGTTTCATACCAAACATTTATGTTAACCTTCTAATTCTTCAACTCGCTGAGTTTAATCTGGGAAGATTAAAGCCAAATGAAAGCAAAAACCAAAAAGGCAAGAAAATGCAACTACTCACCTGTTGTTCCTCACATACATGGAGTGGCTGGCTGTGTCTCAGTAGAAGCTCTTTTTTTTTTTCCCATTGCTTGATCAAGTTTCTGTGGCTATTAATGGAAGTAATAGTCCAAATCCCATCTGTATGGGAAGACTCACAGATAAGTCTGGTATAATTGCGGGGTTTCACCGTTCATATCCCAATTCAGGAAACCAGTTCAGCACATGCTTAAGTGAAGAGCACATTTATCTATTTTTTTTCTCCTCTGGTGGCTCTGTGAAGAATTGTAGCTGTTGCTCAGGCTGATATTCCTAAGAAGGGACTTAACTGGTGTTTCAGGATAACTGGAAATGTCACAAAACTGTGAGAGAGGTTTTCAAATGACAAAAACCTCACAAGTTGAGGGCACAGGACCACTTTATCAGCATCTTAAGCAGCAAAATATTAAAGTCTTTGGTGCTTGGAACACTGTGCACAGCCTGCAGTTGCCTTAAAAGTTCTCTGGCAAAGAGGTTTACTTAGTCGATGGCTGGGTGAAAAGCGCAGGTTAACAAAACGCTGCTGTGCTGGTGCTGCCCAGCGGAGCAACTCAGCAAATGTACAAATGTTAGCAAATCCGGCTCGGCTCTCATGCCCTGTGCCTTTTCCCTCTTCATAGGCCTCCAGGTTTCGCTAAGACCAGTGCATTGGTTAAGGAATGGTATTTCTAATCATTCGGGTCAATACTGCTGTATCGCCATTGCAACATTGATTAAACAGTTAAAATACAGCATTACAAAACCGATGAGAATACAGTACTTTGAAGTTACAGCTCACTACTGCTTCCAGTCACTTCCACAGAAAGCAATAAAAAGTACAATCAATGAATTGGTATTTCATCAGCAAGATTTAACCTCAGCCATTGTCTGTAGCTGTGCTGAGGTTTTAAAGACCACGTCGTGACCCCTTATTATGGCTTGGATACAGAGGCCTTGGCTGAACCAGCGGTCTCTGGTCAGGGATTTGTTTATCATCAGAGATGATTTTGTTTTTGCCATTACTGAATTCCCAGTGTGTATGTATCTTCTCTTTGTCTCTGCCATTCAGAACAGTCTCCATTTCTTGTTAATTTATAAACAGTGCAATGAAATCAAATGAGACTCCCGTAGGGCTTTCTTTTTATTGTAAACATGGTAATGCTCAGTGAAAACACTGAGGTATTTCAGCTACTAAACCCAGCAGGAAAAATAACAGTTTTGGGGAGGTGGTGGCAAGTCAAATATAGCATTTGTTCAAAGTAGCATCTAAAATAGTTATTTTGTAAGCATCTGACATATTGTTTTTCCCCCAAGAAGGATTTTCTGGACATATCAAGACAGAAATCTCAGGTAAGCCTCTCTGTGCACAATATAAACTAAATGTACATGTTCCCCATTTTGTGGGAAAAAGAAAAAACCCAGATAGTAGGTGAGACCTTGTTTCACCTTTTGGATGTGTGCAAGACTACACTGAGTGTCTCTTTCAGATGCTTCAAATAAAACAATGGGATAAAAATGTGCTTAAACACTCTGCAAAGTTCTGCTCCATCCCATCATCAGATGGAACAGCAAATTCACTTTTGTCAAAACTAAAAAGACCAGCTTTTAAAATATCTTTCCCTGCTGGAACTGAGTGTCTTCTTCTCACTTAAAAAGGGCTAAAAAATAGGAATTAATTACACTGAATACATAAATTCCGATAGAAATCATTTCTGTTTCTAGACATGGGACATTGCTCTTTATTATTTTTATGATGTTGCAGAACTACTGAGGTTATAACATACATTAAATGTAGGCGCCAAGCTTTCTTAAATTAAAGGGTTGGCCTCACCTGTGATGAGTTGGTATCCATCGCTGTGTGTACCCAGCGCCCATGCACCTGAGAGGTTACAGTGGAAGTCTCTCTCCTCACTCCATGAAGCAGAAGCACATTTTTTTGTAAAGTAGCGCAATGTGGCAGCAACACAATTGTTCTGCTGGGTGAATCCTTAAACAAAGTGAGATAGAGAGAACTGATAGACTATATTTAAAGTCTATAAAAAGTTAACAGCCTCTTCTCAATAATTACATATCTATAAAAAAATAAAGATGATACAGGGCCAAAACTTAATGGCAGTTATGTTAATGTGATACTGAACACTCACAGGCTGTAGATTTCTCCAAAAGTGGGTCACATATAGCTTAGAAGCTTTATGTAGTATATTCTGTTCAGCATGCATCTGTTCAAGTAAGTTTTTTGTGTGTAAAGTGAGCAAGTCACCTCTAGTATTGCATTGCTTCTGTGCCTGCTGCCTGTGTTTCTGTAAAGTCACAGGGGACTGAAAACCTCCCATTTGTTGCTGGCTGAAACCCATTTGTTTAATATTCAAGTGAGGGCAAATCTCCTGGTCCCGCGTCCTTATATTCGCCTTTGTTCTCATAAAGTCCCATTGCCTACCCAGAACGGGAACAAACGAAAGCGAGGCCTTAATTCCAGCTGATACCAGCTCATTGTGACTTTATACTGGTTTTGCAGCAGGCTGGTTTCACTGGGCTGCCTTGCCTTGCCGTTACTGTGAGTGAGAACCTCCATGTCTGTGTGATTAAAGGAACCCCAAAAGTAATCTCTGCAGAGATCAGAGTGAAGGAGCATTGTGGGATGAGGGGAAGATACAAAGACCTTTGGGAATCCAGAGAAATACATTTCCCTCTATTTTTTTTAACTGGAAACTCTGGTCCTCATTTCCTTGCCACTTTTATGAAAAATTCAAAGTTATATCAGGCATTAAAATGACAAATTGGCTGATTTTGTCTGTTGTTATAAATATGGAGCACTATTTGCTTGTCAGGCAGCTTCATAATTAGCAGCGGTCTATGTGGTATCAAGGCAAGAGATCATCAGATCAAGTTTCATGTTTATTCCACAGCCAGCATCTTCCCTATTGCTAATGAAAGTGTCTCCCAGGGACTGGCATATCTGAGCCTGGCAGCTATGTAGCATCACTCTTTGAGCTTTGCTTCCATCCCAACCCTCATTCTCATTTGGTTTTTGATCACATCCCGTATTTATAAATGTATCCTATTATCAAATAGGTTTTCAACAGTGCTTTTTAAGGCAAAATTAAAAAGATGTTTTCTAGTAATTTTTGTTGCTGGTAAGCATAAACGTGTATTTGTGGGGTGTGTGTTGATGCTATCCTGGAGCATGGTCAGCTTTGTTATTTTGTATGGGTAGGACATGTGCGTTCATGAAGGCATAAAAGGCCATCGGGTTCCTAGTAGTTCACAGTTTGCCTCCTGCTTCTTCCCAAATCTGGAAGATTTTAGTTGGGGAAACTACAATGTCTCTGAAAAGTCATGATTTAATGAGGAAAAGAATTGCAAATAATGCAAAGGTGGAAATGGGATTCCTTAAGAGATTCCATGCTTTCATTTGCTAAAGTACTCCCTGCAGAAAATCTCCTCATCTTACCTTTTCCCAGTCCAGCCTTCGTACTCTTGTTGTGACTCTTTCTGTATAATGCGAAGAAGCTGATGGTTTGGTATAAGCAATAAGATCACAGGACTTTTGATACTGGAGTATTGGATCAGTTGTCATGTCATGACATACATATTCATAACCTAGCAGGCCTTGTAGTCGATTTATGCATAAGGGACTGATAAGAAAAAAATTTATTTATGATGATCTCAAAAACATGGTCTCCCAAGATGTATTCTGCAGCTTTGAGACCTACAGTTTAGGCTCTATTAATTTTACAGTGCTGTCTGGAATTATCCATCTGTTTAAAGGTTAACTGTCTTTACACTTTTGAAATGGGTAGTTCTGTTTTGGTTCTTACTTTGTTCATGCCACTGATTTATAAATTATTAAATCTATCACTGCACAAAAAGACTGAAATTGGTTGCCAGATTACAACATCTACTTATTTCAAACTTTCTTTAGCAACTTTTTGATATTATCTTAAATACTGCCTGTTAAGTGCTGGGAGGAGGGGAAATGTTGAACTCAATGGCATGTGTTGTACAATTCAATGGACTTTCTGTAAGAAAACACCATTATTATTGCACAAATGTCGCCCTGTGCCCAGAGGAGCACATCAGACAGAGCCTTCAACACAGCACCATACCAGACAAACTCTAGCACGTGGTCACACAGTGAGAGAGGTGATGGAGTTTCCGGATTGAGAAGGAGGTACAGAGGTACAAAATGAATTTGATCTTTTATTTTTTGAGTATAGCAGTCCAGCTACAATGTTTTATTCCTTTTAGTAGTGTTGCTTGAGTGGGTAGGGCCATGGCTCTGCCATGCCACTTTCCTGTCAGGGTAACTGAGCTGGTTTTGACCGCTTGGAAACTCATTGTTGGAGGGGAACTGGGAAGAAATGGGGATGGAGCTGTGATGTGCACGGGGCAGCTCTGAGTCCACGTGCCTCCCAGCAGGCACCCACCATCCCTTGCTCGAGAGTCCAACTGTTGTCTGGAGTGAACAGCAGTGTGGAAAATGACTTTGAGGTCCATGGTTCCACTCACACAGCCTATTGCTGCGTGAGTGAGGGCTGGCTTTATGGTGCTTGGTGACAATAATTTATCTATAGGTGACAAACACAAAGTTCTCCATCATCTCTTCTACAGAGCACCCTTCTGCCAATGCTCTTCAGCACAACTGGGCAGTTGTTTTCATTTTTAGTGTGTGATCATTTGAAAAGCCAATTCAAGTGCATACAGCTGGCAGGGAAGAGTGTCTGAATTTCCATAGAATTCTCATTTGTGGTGCCTGCACATGTGTGGGTTTCTCTACTGCAGCTCCTTGTTGTCAGTGCTATCTGAGTGTGGTGATCCATTGTGATTGATAGGTACCTATCACCGTCCTGGTAACTGTTGGGCAGTGACGGTTTTATTGAAGTTATAGTGTCTTGTGCCTGTGTATATTTGTCCAAAATCTTGCACATAGATCAGAGATTTTTCTGCAGAGCTAAGCTTTAAAAAAATCCCACTATTAATTTTCTAAGTTGATTTTGGACTCTTAATTAGCTTTGGCTGCAGTGCACAAGCTCCAGCAGAAACTTCCTTTCTCGAAGCACAGGAGACCTATCCTTACATTCCCTGCTGCTTTTGGACAGATACTAACCCAGGAGAGCCATTTTGCTTGTCTTTCTTGCTGGATCAACAAAAGCAGAAATATCGCCTGTGCAGTATCTCTTGTATATAGAATGAGTAGCTCAGCTTTAGCATAGTGCTGCGAGAAGACTATTTTACAGAAAAAAATGTTCCTTGCAGTATTGTTCTATCCCACAGCTTGAGAAACTCTGCATGAGCATTCATCATCTGATGATAGTCAGCCATGGGTGAAGAAGTTTGTTACATAGACTGATAAATGTTGAGCAACTACTGTTTCCAGAAAGTCGTAAGGAGAGGTTCATACACTTAATATTCGGATACTTGGCATTTGCATGTGTAAAACTGGAGAAATTCCCAAGAGAATACTGAATAAATACCTTATGATCTGGTCCATTAACTTCACTGGAGAGGTCAGCTCTAGAACTATTAGAAAATAGCATTTTGCCCATATACAATTTGTTTTTCTTTCATTTAAAACTGCAAATGGACAGGCTTTTTCCAAAGATGTTCAATTGTTAATCTAAATGATTTTAGTTTGTGTTGGAAATTGAAGTTCTCAGGTTTGAAGTTCTTGCATTTACAATGTAAAGTTGAAAATTTCTACATAAAAAGACACTTTATGTGAAATAAATTATTTAAATGAACTCCTAATTTTCCAGTGAAAGCCCAATTATGTTGGAAAATTTTTAACCATTTTCTCAGGAGTAGAATCCTCAAGAGAAATGAAATATAGCTGGTGTATTCTCACAGAATCATAAAACCCCTCCGAAGTTAGAGGACGCCTCAAGAGTTCACCTAATTTACTTCTCATAGTATGCAATGCTACAGACAGAAAAGAAGATAATGGTTTAAATGATCTAATGAAGAGTTTAAATTATTATTATCATCAATATATTTTAAACAAGCGTTGACTTCCAAACCACTGGCAAATAATTGTTTCAGTGTAACTTCTAATGTGTGACTTTTACCTGAACCAGCTGTGTGATTTATTCTGAATTAAAATTTGTTTTATCTAGTGTTCAGAGATTACAGTTAGGAACAGGGTCCTGTGGTGCCAAGGGATGTATGGATGCGGAATGTAGCAAGAAGCCTCACGCTGAAGAGCACGTCATCTGAAGAAACTCATCTCAAAAATCTTCCTTGAGATCCTACTTCTTCCTAGAAGATTTCCAAAACACTCTTAAATATGTTTTTGGCAGTAAATAACATGTTCTTTTTGAAGGGTGTCAACATTTGTAATTTCAGTTTTACCAAAGATTGCACACTGTGGCTTGAGCTTGCCAATGGATAACATCCATAAATGTAAAATGTCAGTCTACAAATTACCAATCTCTTCCTGAAGTGCTAAGGTCTGTGAGCAGACAGGGTTTTGCTTTTTAAGCAAGAGGCAAGTAAGTGAGACGCTGTTGTAGGAGTAGGAGATAATTATGAAAAACAAACCTCATGACTCTGATTGCAGGAGCTGTTGTGATAAATACAGGTAAAAATTGCGAGTCTGAAAATAAAAATGCATTTATTCAACGGCTTTCTGTGGCCACAATGTAATTGAAAAGGATGCTGAGATCTCATTACTGCTGAAAAGGTCTCCTCACTATGCAGAAATGTGGACATAAAGCAATAGGGGAGAACTGAACATTAAAAACATTGACCTGCTTCCTTTGGCTCTTGATTAGTCTGGGGATGAGAAAGATCTGCACACCCATCTGGCAATCTCTTGTAAATATTGACTTCTAGGGAGCAATGCCATCCTTCCAGCTCACAGCGGTGCCTTCCTTTGTTGCCGCCAGATTGTGGCATTTCAGATAACGGCTGCCCTGCACATGCAAAGTTTCATCATTCCTTTAAAGAGCTCCAGATACTTTAGGCACAGCTCAGTTGCCTCAACCGAGTTATGTAGGGCCATCTGAGACACCCTGGGCATCCTGCTGGTCCCTCAGCTGCCAGGTTGGGTATTGTATGGGCCTCTCATAGGTCCCTTGTTATATCTCCAGTTACCACGTGCAGGCTTAGGACATCTCTAACTACAGGAGCTACTTATGCCTGGGCAACTAAAAGGTGCCCTTTGTGTCGCGGTGTCTGAAAGCACAGCTGCCACACAATGGCAGAGCCATAGGCAGTCAGCAACCGGCCCAACTTTGGCACGTGAGCACCCCAAGAAAGTTAAAGGCGTTGTGGTAAAGTTTGTTGCAGTCTCACCTTGGTGGAAAGTACTCCAGAAAACTAAAGGAAATCGGGATGAACTGTGATGGACTCCATGCCACTGGCAAATACTTAGGGTTCTCCTTTAATGATGTTGGAAGCTGCAGTGTTTTGCAGTGTTTTGCAGAATTTTGATCCTTCAGAGATGGACTTGTCCTGAACTGGTCCCACTAGAAGAACAGAAATCTGAAAACAGAAGCTGAAGGAAAATAGAGCACTGGCTTCTCTAGCAGGGAAAGCAGGACCGTGAGCACAGCTAGAAGACTGCAGGAGACAGGGAGGAAGAGATGGGTGCACGTACAGCGAAGAGCAAGGCCTTGCCTGCCTTTCCCGTGGTCCTTGCAAAGTCTAGCAAGCTCTCAGACCAACAACCTACTGAGAAAAGTGCAGAGTTAAAGCATGTTGTCCCAAGTGCAGCTTTTGAAGTTTGTAAGCAAGAGGTGGAAATTCGAAAATAATAACCACTCTCAGCCCAGGCCGGCTGCTTATGTGGGAGGGGTGGTGCAGAGAGAGAGAGGGACACTTTTGTGTCTAATGTCAAGAAACACACCAAAGCTATTTTTTCTGCACCTGGACTCCAGAAAGTGCTTATGAAAGAGCAAGGAGGACAGGCTGTGCTTGTGGCATGGTTCTCACCGGGCTGCCCCTGAGGATGGACGGCTGGAAAAGAAATAGTGACTGAGCACATGGCATTAGCCTTGAAATTGTTCCTTACGACTTGTATCCTTTTCCTCTTTCAGATAACACCTGTAAAACATGGCATGCTAATAACAATTTCATTTGTCTGAGAAGTGCTCGGAATTACGGCCGTGAGCGTCAGCAAACAGCGCCGGTGACCGTGAGCCGTATCCCCTCTGCCCCAGGTGCCTGGCTTAAGCTTTACTTACTGTTCCTTCATTTGCCTGCCTGTGGAGGGACCTGGGGACGGGCAGGTCGCCTGAAGCGCTCGCTGCTCTCCCGAATTTGGATGCGGCAGGTGCGGTGGCACTAGTTAACCCCCGTCGGTAGGCAGCCTGAGCGTGGCCCCCAGCACTAGCGACACAAACCAGCCTGCTGCCGCTGCCACCTCTGCTCTCGAGGTGCTCCTGCAGCATTTTGAGTCCAGGTACACGTAGGCAGCACTTTGATACTAGTTGGGAATAAACAGGCACGGGCTCAACTGAAGCCTTATTCTATCACTCTTTCAGTTACTTTGTACAAACTTCTTCATAGCTGATGTGATAAGGCTGATGGTCAGAATAAGTTTGACTTTGGGCAAAACGGCATTAGGAGTAAACTGCGAAAACATGGAATTTTACCATTGCAGCAGCCAGCAGCTGACTTGTCATGGTCCCATTTACTAACGATAGTGCTAGGGGTAGTGACCCGCCTGAGGATATTTTTCCAATCCTTCCACCTTATCCCTGCTCCTACTCCATCTTTCTGTTCAAAGAGATGTTTTCTCACTGGATGTTGGCGCAAAACCTCTCTGGCAATCCTCAGAACTTGCTGGGCATGTTTTTTGTTAAGTGCCAGGTGGTGAAATAAAAAAAGACAAGCACACAGAGACTTTTTGTTACTGTGATTAATTTTCACGTTCTTACAACTCCTGATCCTGGCTGCATCCCGATGTGGAAGATTCAGCATTTAAATAGCATTCACGGGTTACTATTGATCAGGGGGGCTGGGGGGAAGTGCATTTATTCCTCCTGGATTACTCCTTCTCCTGCTTTGTAATTATTTGTTTCCACTTGTAGTGGGTTTTGTTATTTAGTGTTTAAAACTAGTTTAATTAATCTCTTCTGTTGTTGTTGTTTTGAAACTGTGACAGACACTCATGAGATAGATAATGGATTGATAAAGAACACTTGAGGGGACCCTGGAGTGCTCATCATTTGCTAGGTAGGGTATGTTAAACATAATACTGGTAAGATCAAGCCCTCCAGGACAAAAAATGAAAGAGGCATTTAATTGGAACACTTAGCAATCACAAAACCAAGACAGAGGTTAAATTGTTTTGAGCAAGAGAAATTAATACATTAAAGGTTACATTTCCAACTGTGAGGCTGCAGAGCCAGGCTCTTATGCAGTGTCAGAATTACATAAGGCAGAAGAAATGGCTCTGAAATGATTGTGGAATCATTAACAAAAGCCAAGGCAGAGTAAGACATTTCCCAGCAGGAGGGTGTGAAGAAGAATAAAGACATGGAGAGAGCTCATTAAGAATGAATTGCAGACCATAAACATTTGAAACCACTAAGTGTGGAGTTCTATCTGTTATCTAATGACTCAGAAATTATAAAACTAGCAATGACTTTCAGAAAAGGAGTTGACTTTGCAGGAGGTTGTTTGCCATTATGAAAAAAAGGTAATTTTTTTTTCTAGTTGGGGGAAAAAAATAAAAATCCTTCATCTTTGTAAATCAGCACAATTTAAGCAACTTCAGCTATACCCCAGAGAGATTTCCTTCTGTATAATTACACATTGTCTCAGATTTAGTAACAAGGATGTTGAAATGGAGGAACTGCATAGAGGATGAAGGAAGAGACAAGAGGTTCATTTCTTACCGTCTGACTGCAAATGATTAACCTCTTCATCTTTGAAAAGATCTAGCAAGTGCTGAGATCTCCCTAATTAGTGGGAATTTAATTTTCTTCATTTTGATAAAGGTCTAGACCAGTCTTTGCCTGATAAACAAATGATAGTCAGAGAAACAAGGGTGAATTAAATGCACTGACCAAACTCTGTCCGTCTGGTTTATATGATGCAACCTCAGCAGACCTACACAGAGCACAGAAGGCGACAGATTATGTGGCACAAGAAGCTTGTTTTTTAATAATGATGCATGTGACACAACCATTGCACCAAGCTACCAGGACATTCCTCCAGTCTCCCAAAACAGTGTAGATTGTTTTCCTATTTATTGAATTTATACTGGAAAGGGTTCCAAACTAAGCGTCCTATGGGATGAGTTGAGGAAGGAATTGGACAAGGGGCAAACAAGCAAGTTCAAGGAGTGACATGAAAGAAGTCCCTGGGGGAAAAAGGAGTTGGAGGTTTGGGGAGCAGAACCATAAGGAAAATGGCCTTCACAGGTTGCTGACAGTTTACGGGAAGGTTACAAAAGCAGATCGGTTTGCTCTACCCTAAATTAATTCGTTTTTCAATTTTTCTGCTGATATAAAAATCTTTCATCATGAAATAAGCTGCCCCGATTTAAACAAAACATTTCATTATAATTATCTTTAACTTCTAATCACTTTCTGTTTAAGATTTGGTCCATTCTGAAATAAAATGTGCCTTCAAGGGAAGCTTGTCATTCCTTAGCTCTTAAGATTCAAAAATATCAAAGTAAAATTTTAACAAATGACCTTTTTTTTAAAAAAAAATAATATATTGCCGAGGAGCACATGTTCATCTACACATTCACCATGAATTCACGAATATTTTGGTTGACCTAAATTTGCATTTTGTGGCAAATAAAACTGGCAACCCAAAGTGCCATCCCACTCTGGTGTGAAGATGGAGAATGACAGGCTCTGGGAGAAGGCAGGCAGGGAAGGTGGGATGACTGTAGAAAGGTCAATAGTAGAATTAGCTTCCATACTGTAGGCACAAAAATTTCTAATTTGTGGTGGATGCAGAGATAGCTAAATGCATGCAAGCTCCATTTAATGGATCCGGTTTATAAAATTGGCTGCTACTTTCTGACCAGCATTTATTTTGATGGTTGAATGACTTACGGTTCCAATTAAAAGCAGCTAGATGTCTAACTCGGAGACTGTGGCTATAGAAAATAGCTCGCCTGTGCACGGCTTTCATTTGTGCTTGTATTTAAAAAGTACACACGTCTGAACCGGAGCAGGAACCGCGAGGAATTCAGGGGAGCCGAATTTACCCACTCGTGGGCTGGGCAAGCTGGGCTTTGCTGTCTCCTCCGAGAGGGGACCTGACCCAGCGCTGCCTGCGCCCGCCACCGCGAACGGGCTGGAAGCTGGAGGTGACATTGCAGCATCAATCACAGCCCTGCTGCGCGTCGGCCCGAGTGGGAAATACCCTCTGCACCGCAAGGACCTGGCACGGGGATTTTTCTGCCAGAGCGCGCGGCGTCCCCGTGCCGTCCTGAAGCCACTCACGTGATGAAATGTCAGTAAACATTTTTCTGCTCCTGATACTTCGCTCCCCTTGGCAACTACGACATCCACCTGTGTTATTAGAGAGACAGCCCCTCTTACAGTGACAGGGAACAAATAAAAGGCAGGGAGGAATCATATTAGTTTAAAATAGAGTCAAATGTTGTGGGATAAATTTGGTCCCCTCTGAAAGGAGCGCTCTCTTGTTTCCAGGAGATGTGGCAAATTAAAAACAATGGTCCTGGAAATGACTGGGACATACTGGGGGAAGGTATGCGAGTAAAACGGCAAGAAAAGCACACGTCCTTTCTGGCATTGTCCGTCAGCATGAAATAATCCTGTGGAAGTATTCAAAAAGCCGTGTGTTGTAAGGATCTGTGTTAAGATCACGAAGTTTGGCTTGTCATTCAGACTTCAGAGGGGAGCTCGTTTGTGAACAGAGGAGGAAAAGGTCTGGAATTCATAAGAATGGGAGGGAAAAAAAAAAAAAGAAGAAAAAGACAGACCCTGAAATTTCTTTAATAAATAACTGGGACTGAGCAGCTCCAGCAGGCAGACCAGAAGTGACAGTCAAATGTAACGTATCACTCAGGACACCATGAGGCATTTCCCTCCTGCTGCTGTTTGAGGATCTCTGGATGCTGCAGGAAGACGTTTATTGTGGTGCAGATTTGCTGCAGAGTGTGCAGTGTGCTGCAATAACAGAGATATTTCCAATGGTCTTCGCTGCAATACCATGTACTGTATGTACTTAGCTGAAATCAATGGGACATGTAAATGAGAGTAGGCAGAATCCCTTCCACGGCGAGGAACAAAGCATCAGTGCTATCCTAAGCAAATAAAAGGATCAGCTCGTGCAGGATACACAAAGAGCTGTGACCGCACTGTACCATGAGGGGTCTGTTGTGAAGTTGAATATGTGTAATTTCCTAGTGGTTTGGGCAGGGTGAGGGTAACCTAATACAAAGCAAGCGAGATCTTTGCACGCTTCTAGCAGTGAATATTAGGGAAAAGGCATAAAACACAGGTTTGATGAAAACCTCTGTGATAGGAAAGCAAAATCTTTAATGGGAGGGAAGAAAAGAAAGGTTGCATATATACAACTACTGAATAAACAAATTATATGTCGAGTCTAAATGATTAATTGCCCTGAAGAAATATACGGAACAGGCCAAACTGGAGAGAAAAGAAAAAGCATATTTCAAGGACAAGACAAAACCAGATCCTAAAAGAACCATGGTTTTCAGAAATCCCCCCTTTGAAATAAATGTCCTCCTAAACACCCACATGCGCCTGACTAAACAAAATTTGAATAATAAAATAAAGCAAAAACCAGTGACTTAAGGGGGAGAGGAGGGTACGGAGGAGGGAGGGAGGGAAGAAATACACCAGATAAAGAGAAAATATACAGTGTAATATTTCATCTGCTGATATACCACAGTGAAACATAAACTAATCCTCATTCATATGGGAATATTCACTCAGAATTTACTTGTGGCTTTGGTACTTTTTCTTGACTGGTTAGATTCCAGGTCTTCTGGAAGACCTGGAAAATTTGAAAACACAAATGTAGATAAGAATTAAGTGTATCAATTCACTGCTGAGTTGCCAGTGCCTTCCTCTCCCATACAAAAAATAATCCCACACCTTGCACACTGCATACCTTTGTGCATGTATATAATAAAATAAATATATTTAATGTAGTCTTACAGCTAGGGGTCATATGGATATACTTATATACAGTCACACACAATACCCGTCGCTCAGTTAAGTAAAAGGGGAAAAAAAAAAAAAGATTTTCTTTGAAGACCAAAAGTCAGACCCAAGGTAACAAAAGTAAAGCGTAATTTACCCTGTAGTTAAAAACCAAAGGAGTCTTTTTACTAGGGGGCTGCTGGTTCTATTCATGCCATTCCAGAAGAATATAAAAGAGACGCTTTGGGATTTTGAAGTAAAAATTCACAACAGTATGTCTTTACTTTTTTTTCCCCTTCAACCAAGACATCTTTTGCTGGAGTCCTTTATCTAGAGCTTTGTATACATATTTTTAATCCTATACAAAAATGATAGGATGTCAAGAAGGATCTATAATAACACCATTTTTTTTATTTCACTTCAAAGACTTGGCAATTTCTGATCCATGTGACATTCACACTCCTTCAGGGTCAAACAACATCTTGCAGCCTTCATAAAATGATTAAATATTTTAAACAGCTCCTGCTTATACCTCCATCGCCCCTCGAGACTGATACTGTTATCGTTTTTGTCAAAGCCAGTTTCCATCCGCATTTGTCATTCCTGCTTGCATTTATGAGTTATCAATCGCCACGTCAAAATGCAAAATAACTGATGTTCTCTGGGCGGGATTGGATGGTCTATCTGGGGCTTTTAATCAATGCTGATTTTTATTTTCCATACCCATACATAAATCTTTACCATTCTGGGCCACATATAATGCGTTTGTACAAAACGCAGTGACAGAAGCAGTAGTTATATTATCAAACATTATACCTCGGGGCTAACTGAGTATCAAGGGCTTTCAAAAGGGAACATTGGGAATTACTGTGCAGGAGAGATGACTGCAGGAGAGAATATAAGGGATTGGTTGTTGCCATTTATAAATCAACATCATGCAAGCTAATCCTTCTCACTTAAATGCAGCCCAAATACTTTTCCTGATACTCTGAAACTCAGCCTATCTATTTTTTTTAAAGCTTGCATAATGCACACGAACAATGGTTATATGCATTTTCTTATTTCTTGAACTTTTCCCTAGGGATGTATATAGAAACTGTGCTGCTGTGTTGTTTTTTTCTCCCCAAGGCCTACAAGCCAGTAAATATCCTCTTTTTAATCATACCTGAATTATTAGAACTCTCTCCACCCCCATTTTTTTGCCTGAGCCGCTATAATAAAAGGGAATGTGTTTCATTCATTAAAAGGGTATCTGCCTCGTTTATTCAATGAAGACTGCAGCCAGCTATAGAAATAGCTCATAGCCCGTGCCAAGCAGGCTCCAAGGGCCAGGTTGGGGACAGTTTGGAGTCAGGACTGCTGAGCGCTGGGCTCCCTGGGGAAACCGGGCACCACCACGGGGAAGCAAAGGCGAGGGGAAACCTCCCACCTCCTTTGTAGGGACGTCTGCGTGTGCTGCACGATGCAGGTCTGGTTACCGCACTCCTTGCCAACTGGAACTCCCTTCTAGGTGGAAAATTGTCCGTATTGCTAATAATGGCAATAATTATTTTTACCAACGGTGAACAAAACTGCTCGGGACTCCCCCGAGTGAGGCAGGCTTTCAGGCTCAAGGGTGGAAAGCTGAGGTGTGTAATTGCGCCTGTGAAGTTCTTCCTCGCTGCTTTCGGTGCTGGGAGGGTTGAACCGAACGCTTGATAAGATCTGCTAGATAAGGAGCTGTAAGTGGTGAGCAGCCTCTTTTCCTCTTCTTTTGTAACTAAGCTATCTGCAACGGGACCAAAACATTTTTATCAAGTTTTCAGCAAAACATTTTTCTGAATAATCCACTTCTATTATGTGATTTCCCCTATTGTGTACACAGGCTTAGAAAAAACATGTTTATAAACCTTTTTTACTGAACTGCTAAAAGACATTCACTCTGGGTATCTCCCGAAGGAAGGTTACCAAAATTCTCTCCATTACAGGCTAATATGTTTTATTCCTCATTAACTAGGACAAACAGGAGAGTCTTTGAATTGCAGCCCTACTATCTCAGGGGTCACCTTATTTTATGTTTGTGACAAACTACAGTGTTTGCACTACGGTGAAGTAACCTTGATCATCCATTCCTGCTCTCCGTCAGGGTCAAAGGGGCAAGTGTAATGCAAAAATTAGGTTAAGGTGACTAGAAGAGAGGTCTCTGACAACCCTTAGGAAGCCCAGTGTTACCAACCACCCTTTTCCAACATATATGAAACTTTTCCAGAAAAAAACCAGTACTGTAACATATTGAAGCATAAGAAGGGGCATCAAAGTAAGAATATGGTTCAAAGTTTATTCTGTTAATCTTTCTGAATACCTGTGCCAAACCCAAGGAGTACCCATCTGCAACTTATTCCAAAATTGCCCTGATTTTGCTCTTCAAGTATGGGTGAAATATTATTTACCTGTACCCCCCACTGCTTTCATAGCAGATGCACAGCTCACACGGCCACCTCCCGAGGCCGGGGCTGAAGACCCCGGGTCGAGTGGGGAGAGCACCCCCGTTGTCCCCTGGCAGTCATGCTAGAAGTGCTGAACTGCCATGGTTGCAGCAACCGAAAACCTTGCATTTGCAAAGCGGTCTGTAGTCACAAACATGTCTCCGAGTGTTTGGAGAGAAGAAAGCTTAAGTGAAGACTAAAACATGGTGTGAGGACTAATAGTTTATACAGCTATGTGTTGAACAAAAATGAATTACGCATAGGTGCTTTAATTAAGAGAGGAGAGGTTATCTTTTCTGTAAGTTTCAAGAGGAATCTTTACTGGTACCATCCTTCAGCCTTAATGAATCAAACTCCCTCTGGTAATGATACAATAACATTCACTAACTCAGTCAAGTTTTAGACACCCATACAGCAAAGCATTAAAACATTTGCTTACCTGCCTTTGAGGATGAACAGATAGCCATCCTACAGCACCAATGCACTTGGTGCAGGACCCACAGAGCTGCACAGTGGCTAACAGTGTGAAAAGGCTGGTGTAAAACTGAATGGGGGTCAGCACGGAGGAAACAGCCTTGCTGATCTGGTGGTGTCCATGGGACAAGAGTTATGACAGCCTCTCATCTTTATATCTGCTCTACATCTTAGCGTACAGGTAGCTCTGCGTATGAGGTCTAGGAGACTTTGTCTGCAGCCCCAGCAGGCTTTCTGATGGTGGCTGATCTTGGCAAAACCTCTGGCAGCTGGGGCTGCAGCACTTACGGGGTTTCCTGCAGCTGTGCTGGGCTGAGGTGCCCATCCAACCTGTTGGCCAACCAAGAGCTAGGAGACACTGTATTCTAGGTCTGGGCTATTCCCTTCATCCTTCCTACCTATGACTTCACACAGCAGCAACACAAGTCTGCTAGATCACCAGGACTGCCACGTTAGCACTCTCTCCTTTTGCAGGTGCTGAGGGAAGAGGCTTCCTGCCCAGTGTGTCCAGTGGTGCCTCTGAAACAGCTCCACAGGTGAGGGGAAACCCAGGAGATTCCTCTTGCCCCAAGAAGGGGTGGGGAGGGCTTTGTTCTGAGCTAGTCTTGAGCTCTATTATGTGGCGCTCAGCTCAATGTCCACCCTTATCCTGTGGCCCTGTTTATGTCATCTATCCTTTCTCCAGCTCTGTGCTCAGACAGAGTTTGAAAGGAAATTACCCCACTCAGGACCCCAATCTAGAGCCTCAGTTTATTCTGAATAGGACTTTATGACTCATGTAGCCTTGCTGAAGTCAATGGGATAATTCATATAATACAAACTACTTATTGTAAGAATACTGGAATTCAGCCTCTACTATTTTGCTTGGATTCCTGGTCACAATCTTGTATGCTTGTTCGACCTGAGTAGCCAGCCCTCATTTTTAATTCAGATTTGGACTCTCTGCAGATGTAGTTAAGTTCTCTTGGTTCTCCTGTTTCTGCTGATGGTTGGGATCATCAATGTTTTGGATCTCGTTTGGTTTGTAATGTATTTTATCTGGCAGCTGTGTCTCCTGCACGCTTCTCTGGCTTGCCCAGATGAGTGGGTGGTTCTCTGACTCCTGGCATGCAGTATGATTCCTTTTTTTTTAACTTCTCCTTTTGGCTTTCCATCCTCTATAGCGGAAGTCACATTAAATTCACTTTAAATAGCTTCTCTCAATTTTGGCCTTCAAAAAAGATGGATTGTTTTGAATAGTTTTAGTAATAAAGTGCATTTTCTTCCCCCTTGGGTTCTGAGTAGCAAATTTCCATCTGTGTCAGAGACCAGTGATGCTGCTAGGCATTGGAATCCTTTGGAAAACACAGGTGAAGATCTCACTAATCACCTTTATATCTGTCTGTGGGACTTGCTTTTCAGTCACTAATCAGCAGATGTTACCTAACACTTAGATTTTGCTGGTTAAATTAGCGTCCAATGGAAAAATAATATGGAGCTTCTCCATTATTTCTTCTTCTACCAGATTCATCTACAAGAAAATTAGTGGGAACTAGACCTCAAAGTTTTGCATGTGGAGTTAACTTTATTTTTGCATATGCATAGTGCATGGGTGCTGAAGACCTGAATGGTTAAACTAAAGCAGTTGCGTTTCATTGTCATTGCTCAAATTAAATATGAACCTAAAAATTCCAGGATTTGTCAGTCCAATCAGCTTGAGGAAAATATCCCAGCACTGAATTTGCATACAGGCTCCTACCAGGACAAAAATAAATTGACCTTCAGACATATTCTGAGCTGTGTCAAGTCAGACTTTTCTTCCCCATCTTGGCCACTCTTAAATACATGAGGGTCAAAACTTCCAGGAAATCTTTTCAGAAGAAACTGAGATTTCATAAACATATGCTTTGCTCATGCTTCTGACTTAAATAGTAATAAAGATGCTCTATCTTAGGTCTTTGAGGCAGAGGAAATTTGTAAGCAGAATGAGAGAGAGGTTTACTAGTTTAAACTGAAGTAAGAAATCTCATTGCTAGATTACCAGCAATTTGCAATTTTGCTAAGATGTGTAAAATGACAAGGTTTCTCTTTATCAAAGAAAATTATCCATCTTGGGTCATTTAGCAGTAGCTATAACTATAGGCATGCTATCAATATCTAATCTGAATAGCTGTTCTTGTCAGAGGACGCAGTACTTAAAGTGCTTAGTTTTCAGATCCCACTCCCTCCTTCGGTTTAACACCTGCCGTGTGCAAACCTCACTGATTTGGGGTTCGCTCTTTAAAAGCGAGCCCTCTCCCTCCACCCTGCACTCACCATTCTGCCCTCCCAAGTAATACATGCTTATATATTAGCACGAGGGACCTTTACTGTGTTTCACTGCCACTTCTCTGGGAGACAAGCGAGGCTTGCGCCAGGGTCTCATTCCCCTGTGCCGCAGCTGCCCGAACTGTGCCGTGTCCCCCCCTGCTTTTGCACAGGCAGGGCTCTGCTGGTTGCAGGGCGTTTGACGTTATCAGGTTCGTGAAGAAAAATTAATAAACCTCACATGTCCTACCCATTTGGGAAGAAATAACAGGGTCTTCAGAGACTACACTGTGGCCAGAATTATGATTCCGTATTCAGCCTTTTGGGGCTTTGCAGCTCCAAAATGAGATAGAGGACAGCTAAATAGCCTCAGCAGTCCAAGGAAGGGTCTCTTGGTTCCCTCTGCTATGTGACTGAAAGAAGCAGCAGGAATAAGCCAGTGACTCTACGCTACAGGAGTCTTAGTGGGATAGGGAAAGAGAAGACTGGTACTAACTTGGTTTTCTGAAGAGGTCTTGGCTCAGTTGCTTTATTCATTTGCATTTAAAATATCGTATCCTTGCAAAGTAAGCCTAGTAACATAACCAGAAATATCTGCTGTACACCAGAATATGAAAGATATTTTCAGGATTGAGGGATGCAACACTGAATCGGGGGTTGATTTACTTTTGTCTTTCCTTTTAATTTTTATACAGTTTTCCCCTACAAACCCCTCTAACCTAAAAATAGCTTCATTTGCTAATAAAATATCAAAATTGTAAATAGAATGATTCAAATAAATAAATTAAAACCCCTGTAATTTCACTGAGTTTAATCCATATAAGTAAGAACAGAGTTAAAGCGAAATTCAGGTCTGTGGCAAAATTCCTCTTCATTTCAGTGGGGTCAGGACTGCACATTTAGATTCATATGCTCCGATGAGATGAAATGTCATAGCACCATTAATTTTTGTTGATCTAAAAAATATCATCATATGATGTTCAGATCCTAACCGTCTGAAGGCAAACTCACATAAGGCTGGTCTGCAGAAGAGTCATAACATGGGTGAGCATTTTGCACACGCTTCTTTTGCAGGAGAAGGGGTTGCCAACATCACATTCCTGGGCAGAATTTACTGCAGAAATATTGGCTACATGTAATATGTGACAATTACAGTTAATTTTACTTGAAAGTGTCAGAATCGGCACACAGAGAGGCACAAGGACCTTACCAAGATATACCAATGTTTAAGTGAAGAAATACGTTACTGTTAAAAACCAAGGTCCAAACATCTTAAAACTTTAAATATGAAAAATGGAGAGTGTAAAAAAGTAATATGGGAGAACTGTAGAGAGGAGGAAGGGACTGTGGAAGACAGAAGGTCTAAGGTAAGGTGAAATAAGTCTGATAAATGTGGAAGTGTCAATAGGAAGTAAACAGAAGATAGCCTTGTATGTCTATATATATGTATGTGTTGGGGGATATTAAAAATCCAAAGGAATGCAGAAGCATGGTAAATCCAATAACTTTTGGTCGTATACTTTAAAACTCTGAATCTGAACTACACACAGATACTGTTATAGACCACTGAGAGTCTGACTGCCAGGAAATACTGATGGCTCTGTCTCATGGTCCTAAGGGCATCTTTTAATGGCATGTGGTCAACAAGAGAAAACCAGCAGTGTCTGAACAGTTTGTGCTCCTAGAGCTTTCTTACCAAACATGTACTTTTTTCTTTGCCTGTGGAAAGGACACAACCAAGTCCAACCCAAGATTTCTCCACAACACAGCAGATGATAGAAACCTTTTTTTCTTCTGAAATGAATGAAGAGGTAATTATGATTTTAACACTATTATAATTAGAGGACTTTGATGTCTCCATCAAGTAACATCACCTTCCACCTTTAGGTAAGGGGAAAAAAACCCAGCCAACTGCACTTGGGCACCAGAGTGATAGGAACAATGAGGCATTTTAAATAAAATAAAAACCCCTTGTTATGACAAGTGACTAAAACCCACAAATGAATGCAGAAGTCTGCTATTTAATGTAGTGTATGCTGATATTTAAGCAGGTCTATATCTGTCAAACAAGCCTCTTTTCTAAGACTGGCACAGACTGTTCTGCGTTTGGTTTCCAGAATCAGCAAATTACATTGGCAGAACAAAGCTGTCATATTTGGTGGTATTTTGTTACATCCATTATCTCACTTAAGTTTAGACATCTCTTAGCAAAATCAGATCCCACTTAAAGACTGCCTTATTTTGCAACATTAAACAAAATGACAGGCTGCTTAAAAAAAAAAAAGTTCATTAGCAAGCAATGAGTTGGTGGAAAAACTGCACGGCTGCTTCAGATATGAAGAATGAAAGCATGAAATGCTGTAACCTTTCCACAGCGGGCCAAGAGCATACATCAGGACGGTATTTGACTAAACAAGGGTATTAAATGGCTTCAATAAACAGAATTAAATAGAATGAAAAAAATCAAGGATACTTTGCATTTGATTAAGGAGGTGTTACCTCAAGACCTGCTTGGAAGGGATGGGACCATGCACCACTTGTGCCTCAATAGTGACATATATGGGGCAGTCATAAATAGTGATATTGGAAAGTCTTTGCCAGCCAGAAGACAGCAGGTATACAACAAGACTGTATGCAGGGTAGCCTGCCTTTGAAAGGAAGGTTATGGCATAGTGTCTAGGTGTTTCTTTTTGGTTTTATTTTTCTGAGGCCTACTGAGCATTAGTTGCTCTTGAAAAGTAAAATTTAGTTTTAACTGACTCTTCAGAAGGAGAAAAAGAGCTGCTATCCTGAGGTTAGTGGTTCAGGGTAATAGTGGTAAGTTGCCACACTCTGGTTTATGTACAGATCAGAGGGATAGAGATGTTTTGTTTTTAAACAACTTCCCATTTCCTTGTCATCTTCTTGGTTTTTTTCCGTGGAAGGATGGACACCTCCTGGTCTGGTGATGAGGGATAACGCACCCATTACAGAGGTGAAGTGATATCACAGGCCACACAGTCATGAGCCAAGAATACCTTTTTGAGCTGGAGTCAGAGCATCGCTGATACCGTTCTTCTCGGTTGCACTGCAAACATCCAAGCTGTTAGAAGCCAGTAGTCTGTAGAGCATGGCCACATACGAGTATGCTACAGAGCAGCTGGGGAAATGTGGGATTTATCAAGGGGGTAAAAAGCCATACTGCACACCTAGGGGAATGCGCTACCAAATTAAGTTGGCCCTGCAAGGCAAACAGTGTCCCAAGCATCACCAAGGGCCTTTGCCAGGGTACATCTGTGCACAGATACAGGCTTCCACATTCACCTGACACCTACAGAAGCAGGACTCTCAGTGTAGACAGGGGTTTTTTGGTGACTTATTTAGTGTTTTTTAACCTCTCAAGGGAAGCAGCATTTTTTTAAAATTACTGGATGCTCAAAAAAGGTTAATTTCAATGTTCTTTTATTCTCTGCACCTTAAATTGTACAAAGAGTTGCAGTGATATTATGGACCCATAATTATAGGGCTTGGAGGACAACCTGTCTTCTCTGGTGTTTTGAATTCACTTCTGCTGCAATAACACAGATAAGAAAAGAACTTGCTGGCCAACCCTATCATTTTAACAAAATTCCCACTTCAGGATGTGCTCCGAAGAAGTAAGACTCACAGTTGCTTATATGCATCATATGGCCCCCACTCTTGCTGCACACACACGTGCATGCACACGCATTTTAGAGGTTACTGGGTTTATAAGCAGAGACAGTACATGTCTACGGAGGTGAGCAGATGATCTAGAGCTGACTAAAAGAGTTAATAAAGATCACTCAAAGTTTCGGGCTGAACGCATTTGCAAATGACAGTGAAAAGCTCTGCTTGTGTGTGTGCATGTTTATGCACACACGTGTATTAAGGGGGGCAGGAGAGAGAAGTTGCTTTTTTCAGAAAGTGAATAATGTCATTGTTGATTTAATTAGCAAATTCTAGATGTGCTGACAAAGGAAATTTTCTTGGGAGATGCACTGTGTTGTGTCAGTGGTCTAAATGAATAGGCTGAGCTGAATTCCTGGTAATAACAGATGAACAACACAACTCACCAAACCTCAAACAGTGCATAAATCAATTTGCTGGGAATTAACCACTCGCTTTAAAATTAGGGGTTACTTGACAGGGTTTCAGTGATTAGGTTGTCAGGGACCTGTATTTCTAGCTGGGATTTATCTTTCATTGATATAAGTACATCCCCTTACAGGCAACCGAGTGAGTAGGGGTAGCAATCCAAAGCACCAGGCTAGTTAGGCAGCACGGTTTTATTCTTTGTAAGTACTAGGCAGCATTTGGAGGTGGACAAAGGAGGGCAGAACAGGGACACTTATCAAAAAGAAAATGTGCTGGCTTTGTGAACTACTAATAATGCCCAGGATATTAGTAGGAGAACTGTGAATGAGGGGAAGCATTTCAGAATCCCTGCACATCACATGGCCCTTCTGTGCAATAAGGAGCTTAACAGTTTGTTAAATGAGATGCCGAAAAATGTTCAATTATACAGAGAAATTAATGAAAAGCAGTAAGCCACTTGGAGGTCACTTCATCTTTTGAAAGTTGAACGTTCGTGTAGTATACACAGCCAGGGCCACCATTTTTGTGATTAAACTTATATTCCCATATACTTCAAACAATGGCAGATGGTAGACAGAGCAGTGAGATTAGGTACATATGGTAAATGTGGGGGCAGGGGAGGAGGTATGGGACAGACAAAGCAAAGGATCGTAGGCTCTGACGGTCGAATCAGAATGTAAAAGATCAATAAAACATTCATAGAAATTGGCTCAGGAAATACCAGGGGTCATCTGTCAGGTCTATTTATTGTAGCATTCCTGCTTTATTTTACTTAGCCAGTGGGGAATGTCCATCCCCCTCACTTTCCTTTTACTGGTGATCTCTTTCACTGCTCTGGTACACTTATTTTCAGATGGATTTTCTGATGGTTTCCCAAACAGCTTTGCAGGAAGATTATCCAAGCAGTTCCAGTGGTGTATTCCAGTTAGCATGGTCTCCTTTCGGGCTGCTTCACAGCCTGAGTCCTCCTTATGGCACTGGCTCCCAAGTCACCATTTCCTTTCCTTCGGTTCTCATCTCGGGAGACCTGCTGAAGGAAATCACGTACGTACATCCTGCATTCAGTTTCTGATGGAACCAGGAGTCTAAGCTCAGGAATAAAATCTTAGTTGCTGCAAAAGAAAAACTGGCGAGGCCAAAGGCAGTTAATGCAAGGTCTTTCAAAGCAGTAGGTCACCACTTGTTTACCATTACTGAAAACGTGGCTGGCAGACACACGTGCCCTCTTTGGGGCTTTCCTGTCCATCCCATCACAGGGAGAAGTCTTTCTCTTCTTTAGTTTTATTTCTTCTCTTGTCCTTCCTTTCAGTTCTTTGCCTTGCACAACCCAAACCTGAGTATTTCTGAGCATTTAGCTGTGCCTTGGCGTTCTCTCCTCTCTTCTGCTGCAGCTTCTTCTCTAGTTTTGTCCGTCCCTCCTCCACAGCTACTTTCTCATTTTCCCTGTCCATAACTTCAATCTCATTGTGGTGCCTATTTCATTCCTACCCCCTCCCCACGTGCTGTAAGAGTCTCCACTTTATTTAGCATTTCCTGCTGCTTCTCTTTGATCACCTTCAAGAACGCAATAATTACTTCTAGGTTTTCTGGGCCTGGGATGTTGTACGTGCCTTGATCTCTAACTTCTGCCCTTTCATTTGCAGTAACTCATTCTTAGCTGAGTTGCAGGCGCTCGTTTGCAGTCACTAGTTTACCTTCATTTGAACTCGGAGTCCCAGAGCTCCCAGACCAAGCTGGCTACGCAGGCAGCTTAGGCAAACGTAAAATCAGCCAGACACTCAAAAACCACATCTCTGCTGTGTCTTTAACCCTCCAAAATGCATGACTATACTCAATGGTAGCCTTCAATGTGGTGACTCCTGGCTTGGTCCTATGAAAAGCTCCTGAAGTCCCAGCTGGAGTTTGCCACGTGCGTTCCTGAGGTCTGAGCCCTGTGGGTACCAAAGCCTATCCTGAAAGTTTTCAGTGTTCTTCCTCTGTAATTCTTCTGATAGCCTCTGTATAAATATATTTTTCCTTGCTGAGCAGGGAGAAATCCACCAGCAGCATGAGTGACGTCGTGGTTGCTACAATCAAAGTGGTAAAATCTCCTCCTGGTGAAGTCAGTTGGCACAATCAGGGTCACAAAATCACAACCTTTAAAATCATCCTGAGAATGGATACATTCTGTACTGCTTTCTGTCCTCGTTATGATCTCTGTCACAAGAACAAGTTATCCCTGAATCTCAGTGTCTGAGATGCTGTCTTCTCATTTTCATCAAATAATCCCTGTTCTTGTGACAAAAGATTGTAAGTAACAGGAACAAAAATGGCCCCAAATGAAGCCATTCTCATGACAAAGACTGTAATGAGAACAGAAAATGGCACAAAATCAATTCATTCTCATGACAACCTTAAGATTGTAATGAGGACAAGAAAAACAGTCTGAAATTTATCAATTCTTGTGACAACCCTGAGACAGTAATGAAAGCAGCAAATGGTATGAAATTGGTCCACTCTCGTGATAGACACTGAAACAAAACCAGAAAATAGCAACACGTTTATCCATCCTTTTGACAACCCCGCGAGTGGAACAAGAACAGAAAAGGTTAGGAAAATTAACCCATTCCTGTCACAAACAATCTGATAAGTGTAATAACCAATTTTCCTTTCCAAATGGCATAATTCAGCCATTTGAGCACTGGCTTCATACTAAACTGGAGGAGTAATTAAGTTTCAGAATATCTTTGCACATAGCTCACATTTGGTTTAGGTATAAAGTAGCAGGAACTTATGGTAAATGAAGCAGGCATGCTAAGTGGGTCCACGTCCACTGGTTAGAGAAGCTCTGCCTCTCCGGGGTGCCTACTGCCAGTGCTGGTTTTGCAAGAATAATTTTATTAATCTAATTTCTTCGTGTGTATTTCTGGCATCCACAGACCTTGATCAGCGATGAGGTCCTTTTCAAGTCCCTGCTTCTGTGAGCCTGTGAAGCAATCACCATCCATTGCCATCCCTCTGCAATCACAGATGAGCTGATGATATTTGGATGACATCTGGATGACATCACACTTACATATTTGCTTGTATGAAATGTCAGTGGAGGCAAGTGTGCAGGGAGACAGCTTTCTGCTCAGCTTCTTTGAAGACAGGCTTGGTTGCACGTAAGAAAATGGGAGAGGGCAGAGGAGAATAAAGTCAGGGATGTGGGTGATGACTTAAGGGTATGGGTGTTAGTGGGTAAGAGGTGATTTGGCTGAAGTTACTGGGTATCAGAAAATTATCAGCAGTCAGAAAAAAAAAAGAAAGCAGCAAGGCAGAATTAACAAACGATTAAAAAGCAGAAGGGTAGGGGCAGATGGGAATAGGCAAAAGCTACCATTGGGATGAACTCATATAAAGGCAGGTATGTGTGTGAAATGAAGGAGGAGAAAGCAGTGAGTAAGGAAAGAGAAGTGAGTAGCCTGTGGATTGCCAGCTCGTGCAAACAGAAGGAAAAAGGCTGAGCAGGAGACTGATGCACTCAACTGCAAATGGCCACCACAGGGAAAGAAGCGATGAGCAGCTCTATTTTCTGGACTGCAAGCTAAAAAGCAATTCCTCACTGAGTGCAAGAAATGTGATTTTGTGGATGAGGGGAAGAGGGAAAAAAGACCCCTCTCTCTCTCTCTCTCTCTTTTTCCAGCCACTCCAGGTTTCTTTTCTACCTGCGGTTAACTGTGAGTGCAAATGATATCATTAAGTTATCTAGCTATCTGACTGCACCCACAAGTCAGTGCCTGGAAGGCTAAATCCTATCATTTGCACCCAGGGTTAATGCACTGGAGCGAATTGTGGGTGCTGAGTAGATTCCCACAGAATTGGAGGCTGAGCTGAGGCCAATATAAAAATATATCCCGAGCGTTTAGCTAGCACTCTCCCGCCACTTGGATGACATCTGAACTTTGCTTCTGCGCGCGTGTGGTTTTGAGCTGCCCAAGCAGAGAGGAAATCATTTTGAAGTCTCCTGCTACGAAAGTCAGTATCTCCCTGAGTGGACTGACTGTCCTCTGAAAAAGTGTAAATGCTTAACCTGGGTCAAGTAGGCTCAAAGGGCAACACACTGCATTGCTGGAGGAGGAACAGAGAGGGAGAAAGTGTCAGCACATACATATGGGAACTATTCCCTGGCTTCCTCCTGGGCTTTCGCTACCTTTTGTATTCACTCTTCAGATTTACAGTCTATTGGCACCTGCCCACGCTACGTGAAGGGCTACCCGCAACGCGCGAAGGCATGGATTTCATTACGCTTCGTTTTAAAATAAAAAACAGGTCTCCACATAAAAAGAGGTCTATCTCTTTAAAAAAAATCCTAAAAAGAAATCAGTTGCGAGAGTCGCTGTTGCCCCAGTGCCAGCTTTATGCCTTCGACTAATGCGCTTCTCCAGGAACAGTCTTTAAATGAGAAGTTACGGCTGCTTTTCTGATTGAAACAAACTAGTGTTGATTGCTGATCAGCCATCTGTAAAGGAGGGCATCTCAGGAAGGATATGAGCTAATGAAAAAATGGACCTGATTTGAAAGTGTGATGTGCTTCATGCCACAGGCCAGTCTGAGTGGCATGAGATTATATCAGTGCAAGTGAGAGGTAGATTGAGAATAAGTAACTTCTGTCTTAAAGATTAAATGGCAAATTTGCTATTAAATGTGAAAGACATAAAATGGAATTAACGCTTTGAGGGTGTTAGCTGTGGTTATATACACTCTGCAAATGGCACTTCCATTCTGTCACTTGCATTGTCAAACTGCACACTCGTCTCATTGCAGCTCAATTAATACTCATTCAGAAGTATCAATTAAAGAAATGAGTAATGAAGTGTTGACCCCTAACAGCCACCCACACATCACCCACTTCACAAGCACATTTCGTGTGGCATTACTTCTCCAAATGACCTTTGTAACTGGTAAAATATTATTGATGAAATCATTAGGTTTCTTGGTAACCAATTGATAATTTTCATCCGGGTTGCTTGGCGCTGATAACATTACCCTTGCTGTAACTAAGAGACAAATGCTGTCATGGAAGCGCATGGGGCTTGCTGGGCATTCCTGCGTTTTATGCCCTGAATTTCCAAAAATCTTCAGTGCACAATAAAATTAGCAGGCCTATCAAATGGAAAAAAAAAAAAAAAGAAAAAAAAGGAGTGTTTAAGTTGTAAAGGTAGCTGTCGTAGTGTTATTGTGTGAGGTGCATTACACTGTGCTTCGTTATGTTTTGTCTCGCTATTACATTGCATCCAGCTGTATGCGCTTGCTTTGTGACATGATACGAAGTGACATAAGTAAAGACTGAGTTGAAATGCTGGATTTGGATCCAAACTGGGGCATTAAACCGAACAGCCAAAGTTTGGAAAGGACTGGATTTAGATTTTTTTTTTTTTTTTTTTTTGCGTGGGATTGAGGCCAAATACAAACTTGACTGTGATATCTCATTAATTTTGAAGCACCCCAAAATCTAAAGGTATCCGAATTCAAAGTTTTGGGGTCAAATGCACCTCTAAATGTGAGCATTGAAATACAGATGAACTAAAAAAGTTGCGTGAGGTATTTGATTGTATTTTTGAGTTCTCTTTCTACCCCTAATTTCTTTTCTTTATTTTTGCCAACTGATTCAACCTTTTCCTGAAATTCCAGCTCATTCAAATCCCTGGGATAGCTGCAGATGGAAATTACTTTTGCTATACAACTCCCTTGCATAGCCAGATCTTTAGTCATTTGATTTTTTTTTAATTTCCTTGAATGCTTTTGATTGTGTGGGTGTTGCTGTACACGCCAGTATGCTTTGTGTCAGTTCTTTTCACTGCTTTTCCATTTATGCTTCATACCAATTCCTTTCATTGTAGTGCAACATTAAATATTTTCCTGTAGATCTTAAGCTCATCAAGCACATTGTTGTTTGGGTTTTTTGTTTTGTTTTGTGGTTTTGGGTGTTGTGGGGTTTTGGGGTTTTTTTGTTTGTTTGTTTGTTTTGGTTTTTTTTTTTAAATATAGTACACATCAAATGAAAAGACTGTAATCCTAGCTTGGTCCTACCTCAACAGTAAGAAGACCTCCTTCTGCGACCTTTGCACTGTGGTGCTCACAGGCAATCAGTTTTGCTGGAAGATAGGTTTGCTAAGTCTCCAGCCAAGCCTAAGTTAAAAGGCCAATGCATATCTGCTGCATTTTATCATTATTATGCACATCAGCACCAAGGCAGACTGTCATAGTTTTCAAACAATAATGCTTGCAAGTCAAGACTTGTCAAAGCTGCTTAAGGGATTCAGATACCCCATCGCCATGAAGCTAAGTGGGGCTGTTTTGAGATTCTCAGTGATAGTGTTTGCCCTAGGGAGCGCATGAGAAAAACCTTATGCGTGTAGTACTCACTTTCCAATGCAGATGCCTTGGTGGAGGGGCAGGCAGAGGAAAATGGCAAGGCTTAACAGTATCCTGTCAAAAGAAATCATACATGGTGATGGGCTGGATTTTCAAACTCTACTTATTTTGGTAATGCTTTGTTTTTCAGTCCAACCCAGCTGAAATGAGGAACCATAGATTGCAATGATACCGATGGCTGAAGTTAAGGTTGCTAAACATGGTCTATGGAGACTGTCTTGTCAGTTGTTTGGACCTCATCAAGCCTAAACTGTTCATGTGGTGATTTCCACGCTGAGAACTGGCTTTGTTCCATCACGGGTGTCAGGGAGGGACAGAAAATTAAAAGAAAATAACAAAGGTAAACCAAAGAAGTTGGAATTGGGCAAAACATGCAAATAAGCCTGAGAACTATGATGTATGCATTACACTGTGGCTGAGAATACAGAATGTCAGAAAATGCCAGGCACTGTCTCCCCAAACTTAATCATCACTCTAGTCCCTAATCTGCATAGCAGTGTCTCTATGATGTCACTACTTTTCCTTTTAGGACTCATGTCTGGTTCATTGCTAAGGACATCCTGTGCTGTGGTGATGTATCTGAACAATGTGGTGACTGTAGGCGGACATCCTCCTTGCTTATGTGTTGTGGGAATGAAAAGATGTCTCGTGCCTGGGACAAGGAAAGTGGGGGAAGAAAAGGGTTGTCTGTAGAGCTCTGTCGAAGGCGGGTGATTCTACCCTGGCTTCATTTCCAGAGTTTTCATGTGATGACAGGCAAGTTTCTTCAGAAGAGGTCTTCCAGAGGCAGCCTGATTTTCTGGGATCAGAGCTCTGGTTGTTAGAGCTGCAGACTTCCCACAGCCATGCATGAGGTCAAGATGACCTCTGTTCTGAGCAGACAAAGTACTGTGAAAGCACAAAGTACTCTAAAAATCAGACTAAGTTTTCAAGTTGGGAATCCCAAATTAAATGACACATGTGAGATTTTTATATTAATCTCTGTCTCAGTTTTTATGCATGTAAGCCGGAGAAATCACATTTCTTCACAGTAGTATCATTAAGATAAATTCTTAATGATATCAAAAAATCTAAATGACTGTTATGACACCACCTGAAGTAGAAGGGAACAGGAAAACAATAATTTTGTATCCAGTGGAGAGCTGGGCAGTGCGTGAAGCCACATGCTGGATGATGAGGATAAAATGTAATACTGAAGAGTAGCCCAGTTTCATAAGCCTTGTTCTTCATTGAGAGGAAAGCGTTGAAGAAAAATAGGACATAATCATGTAATTAAGGACTGTGCCATGGCACATTGGCAGAAAGAAGCCAAATAAAGTTTTGTTACTGACCTTAGTTCTGATTTCTTCTCTTTGCTCACTTTCTGGTCAACCTTAGTATTTTTTGATGTGTTCTTTGATTAAAAAAATACTTGAGTACAGATACTTACACCTATACCTAGATACTCACACCTGATATACAATTAGATTTGTATTTACATATGTGTGGTTTTGTAGGTGCTGAAGGGAAACTTTTCCATCTGGTGGAATGGCCTGTTGGGTTTTAGCATCTTACGTACTTACACTGTGTGTATAATGACTCAAGGGCAAAATTTAGAGGTACTCATCAGTAGAAAATGGCATCTGTAGAGGATGGAAAATGAAAAAATATTCTTTAGTCATTTAAAAAAAATCTTTCTAACCCACATTTTTTTGTTCCTGGAGGTACTATTGTAGGGCTCTGCATAACCGCTGGTATTGGCTGTTACTGGGATGAAGCAGGGAAAGGTAGGCTGATAGATAGATGTAGCTGCATTACAGACATTTTCTGTAGTCGCCCCTCTGAGGATGAAAGCATAAAAGAATGTGAAGGTGAAACTTAAAATGTGTATGGATGTTCCTTTTATCTAGGAAAGGACAACTAACGAAGCAGTTGGAGCACAGTATTTTCTTTGCGGGTGCTCCATCAGGCTTATAATGACACATCTTGGAATAGGAGAGTCACAGTGGACTCCCTTGCTTAACTGTCGTCATCACTTACCATTTGCAAAATGGAAGGCTTTCTGATCCTGTGTCGGTGTGCGTGACTCACCCTCGGTGACTCACAGAGAACAGGCGCTCTCTAAAGCCATTTCGGCTGGTACTTGAGCCCCTGCGCACCATGTGGTGTACGAAGTCGAAATGAAGCAGCAAGCTGTGCGCTCCCCTCCGCCCCGTGCCTCACCCCTCACCCTCCGGTTTATGGCCAGAGCCACGCTGCAAGTGGCTGTTCTGGCAGACCAGGAATTTAGGAATTATTCAATAATGTTAATTGATAGGCAGATTGCTCCAAGCCCGTCTCTCTGCTTTTGGGTTGCTTCCAGACATGAACCGCAAAGGGAACATTTCCAGCATAAATATTGGGTTTATTTGCCTCATGGTGAGGGATAGCACTCCTGTGAGACCTCGGAAGTTTGAGGACTGTATGGCTGTTTGAGGACTGTTTGAGGAGATGCTGAAAAAACTGATTATTCAAGCTGCTCAATTTACAAATTAAACCAGGTTTTGCTGTAGCAAAGCTTACGCAGTCTGTGGAGGAGACACCTGCCTCTCATATCTTCCATCCTTCATAAAAATGCTAGATTCTAAATATTTCCAGAACAAAGGGTCATGAGTGAATGGATCGGTTTAGGGAATACACAAGCTGAATTGTCTCACTGGTGGAGTATTTGAAATTTGGACTGATTGCCACAAGTGGCATGAAAAGCCAGATCTGCAGGTACGTGCAGGGAGAAGACATATAAATATAGCAAAGAAGGATTTAGCTGATTTATGTTAGGGCTGAATTCTTTAGGTTTATCATATTAAGAACAGGTTGTCCTCACATCTTACCC
Organism: Grus americana; assembly: GCF_028858705.1. Lineage (NCBI taxonomy): Eukaryota > Metazoa > Chordata > Aves > Gruiformes > Gruidae > Grus > Grus americana. Next base: position 64,657,404 of record NC_072853.1, read on the forward strand.
ACATTGTATTACTAGGTTTGGTGGATAATAGGATGAGTATTCTGGTGGATAATAGGATGGATACCCAACTATCTGGGATTGCTTCCTAATTGTCAAGTCAAATGCTTCATGAGACATACAGTGTTAAATGCCTGAAACTACTGGACTAATAGGGGAACCTATTCCTAACCCTTTTGGAGCTCCTGGCCCTGGACTGAAATATCAGTAATTTGTATGTCACTGACTGTTGAAGAAAGCTCTTCCCTTCTGATTTATACTAATGCACAAGATGTTTGCACCTAGATAAACCTGCTGGCACTCCTCCAGTTATAAAAGCCTGTTAGCCAAAGAAGGTGTAAGAATGGACTGAGAACTAAAAATAAAATAAAATAAAAAAAAAAATCAGCAAAATAATTGCTGGGATAAAACTTTGAATTCTCTTTGCTGTGTTTGCACTCCTGTTCGCTCCCCATGAATATTGTAATGAATGAATTGACTCATAAGAGTGCTTATGGAAACAGCATTTTTAAATGGAGAACGGGTATATCTGCAGAGAGCGCATATAAAACTCATAAATGGGAGTACCTTACCCAGCAAAGCACTTCTCAGCCAACCTGGAAGCAGAAATGAGGCCATGTGATTTGTTTGTTCAGACAAAACTAGCCCAGGCAGCTACAAACTGGTGGCGAAGAAGCTGCAGAACAAGAAATATTAGTATAAATTATTCATTGTGGATCATTTCAAATAATGAGCAAATCTGAGAAAATAATGACCCGTTCACACACAATTCGCATGGAGAAAAAAGCAGCTAAAATTGATAAAATTCTTTGTTACAAATTATTTGCTCTGCACTGGGTGTTGGCATAACAGACTCTGAAGCCTGACAGTGCCAGAATAATTAAAATATTAAAATGGCTCCATTTTAATCTTTGATCACATATCTAGATCGCGTTGCAGAAATGTCATGTTTACTCATGACTCATAATGAAGAAATGTAGAAATGTCATTATTAGAAACCCTGTTTTTACTGCATCACGTATCAAAATTCGCAGGCAAACCATTACATTTCCTTTTTCACTTTGCAAGCATTTGTTTCCCGGAGGAGCTGAGGCCCACGTTTTCAAAACCAGAGGACCTCCCTATACAGGAAATCTGAGACACCAGATGGCTTTCACTTTCCTGCCACCCACCACCCAATATTTGGGATGGCTCCAAACTCGCTGCCAGATTCCTACTTCTCCCCTCTTGCTCTAGAAGCCTGGCTCCCAATTTTATTGCACCCAGAGACTATTTATGATCAGTTTTGTAGCATATATTGAGAAAGAAATGATGAAAAACTTACCGCATCGCACTAGTCTTCTGTTGGTAAAGAGAAAAATTTCCTTCTTCAGCCCAGTTTGACTGCCTTGAGGGATGAGATCAAGTGCAGTCAGTGCGACACAAGTGGAACCGAGGACCTGTTGCAATTAACGGCAATCCCTGCACTGATAGTGGTGGCATCACTTTCCATTTGGAGCAGCATGGCTGAGATCAGCAAAGCGATGAGGTCAGGATGAAGCGGGCCACGACCATTTGCCTCAAGGCCCAAAAGAGCAGCCCCTAAGGAAGAGAAATTATCCACTCTGCTGAAAGTCCGATTAGTCCACAGGGTTTCTTCTGATATTCCACTGGTCTAGTGGTGTTGAAAGAGCAAAGGCACCGTCCAGGATCAGAGAGACCTAAATGAAACCACGATAACAGGAACAAAGAGGAGGAAAAGAAAAAGTAACTAAAATTAGGCATGCTTAGGAGAAGGGAAGCAGCAGGTGTTTGCATACCAGCACATCTGTTCGGAAAATGCTCCTTTAAATCCAGATTAAATATACAATTTTGAAGCCTGACCTTTCTGAGTAATTAAAGATTTCTACTGCATGTCTTTCAGAGGTAAGCTAAAACAGACAAATGTAAAAAATCTTTAGTTTCAGATGAAGGGTAATAGGATTTTTTTTCCTCATGTTTTCCATTTCACAACTGGATTTTTGCACAAAGTGCCTCACAGTTTGGGACCGTTCACAGTGGCAAATTAAAAAGCTGGAATGCGGAAGACCAAACCCTGCTCCTGTAAGGGGGATGATGAGGGGATCTGATGGAAATACCTGGAAGTGGAGGACTTTACTCATTGCAGAGAGAATAGGGAAGCACAAGCTCAGTCATCCTGCTGTCAGGGGTTTTTTTGGTTTTGGAGTTTTTTTAATGAAGTTTCCCAAGGGGTCACCCAACCACGAAGCACCTTGTGATGAACTGTCACATTTTTCATTATGGAACTAAAATGAAGCCTTGAAACAGAGCCTTGGAAAGTTTTTAACTAGCCAGGGATACTAATAATTGTGAGCTTTGAAAAGAAAAGAAACTGCCTAATCAGCTCACTACTGTTTAATCCCAAACTGGCTGATTTTTTGCTTTATTTTCTATCTTGGTGGGAAGTAGCCCTATGTATCTATCAGCCCCAGTGTTTCCTCAGCTGCTTCTCTTCCTGACTTCCCAAAAGCAAGGAAAAGCATCCTTCTGCTCTGTACTTATAAGCTGAAGCAATCACAACAACAACAATAAAAAATAGTAATTTTAAATCTGCAACATGTTTTTCCAACAAATTTTGGCTTCCTGTGTTTGTGAGGATTTTGTGTGGTAACGATTCTTGATAATGTGAAATCAGTCATTGATATTAATGATTAATGTTCTTTAATTACTGAGGAAAGTGAAATTATCTTAACTGGAAAGTGACTGTTGAGCTTCTAGTATTGTGATTATATTTCCACTGGGTTCTTGAAGTAGACTTAGATTTGTTAGTATTATTATTTACAGGAACCCGGGCTAGCACACCATATGACAGTGAAAAGTTCCCATTTCTATTATAGTTGGCAAAAGGCAGTTCTTTCTTATGATAATAATTCACTTTAGTGCCCTGGCTGAAAAGTGAAATTTTTTGGCCTTTTATAAAGCTGGCAAAACATCAAGTTTTGCTACTTTTGCTTTCTGCAAGAAATTGTCCTCACAGCTCCACTCAATGATAATTTGTGGCTTCTTACCAGAAAGCTAGATCTGTGTCACTTGTACAAAGGTCAGTGAATTCCAGCTCTAAAACATCTCCAGGAATACAAGTCTGGCAGGGAAGTAGGTATGATGCCAGATCCCATTCTATTACAGTTCATTACTACAGTTTGTTCAAGGACTGATGCGATGCAAACAGCAAAACTAGTTTAACTTTTCATAGGCTCACTTTATTGCTCTTTTCCTTGGTTTAAAGCAATCAGTGACCCCTCAAACTGTAGGGCATGCACAACGTGCCAACACACCTGATACTGTGTTGGTATACTTGATGCAGTGTGTAATGCTGTGTAGAGCAAAGTTTTGTAATACTCTTCGCCTGTTTGCTGCCTAAGAGGAAAGCTGTCCATATGTCCACTCTTCTAGAGATGCAGAAAGAGGAGGGGGAATGCTGAATATGTTTTTCAGATGAAATGCTGTAAAATGCTTTTAACAGCCCCCGATTCTGATTAAGTGGCATATTTACTATTAGGCTTTCATTACCATTAGAGGAGCTTTTTGAAGTGACTGTAGCTGGTTTCATGAACACATTGATTCTCTGCTACTACTGACCCTGTCTGGTAACACTTTAGTTTAAATGTCCATTACTATTTACATTAACTAATGGTTAATTACAATGGGATTCCTGGGGAAGTGCATAAGACAAGTCATACGAACGCCAAATGAGTGCATTAATGATTGGTGTTATCACAGTGAATACCAAATGATTTCATAATGACTGGGGAGGTAATATATAATGGAAAGAATTGCTCCCTATTTGATATACTCACCACAGAACTAGGACTCATTCTTGGACATCATTCAGAAACTGCAACATAGCCTGGAGGCCTTTCTTCCAGTCCTGCAAGGCTTGCACTGAAACTCAGTCCACACCCTTGCAGAGCAAGACATGTGTTGGAATTTATTTTTTATTGCTCATTGTTACGAATTGCTGCTATGGCCCAAAGCCTTATAGCTCATACTCAATACTGTAGAGAAGCTACGCTTCATAACTTCATTTGGACCACTGCATTTGAGTCAATACTCAACCTAGAGTACAAGAGGAAATACTTTTACTAGAAGGGGCTGAAAAAATGTCTTTATGGGCCCAGGTCTCTATTAATGCTAGTTATCTATTAGCACTAGTTACTGCCTTTCTATTCTAGTCTGGGGTGGTTTTTGTAGGACATTCATCACCATAGCATCTGAAGACCAGGGTGATAAGCTCATGTGTAACATCTATCATGTGTTTCTTCTCTTCTTTGGGGGACTTTGCCCTCACCAACCCACCATAGAATGACCTCCAGTGCTAGAAAGCAGCACAGATCTTCAGGGAGTTATGTACCTGTTTTAATAAGCAATGGGGGTATATAAGATTTGTTGACAGTTGATGCCCAAGTAGGACAGGCCCATACAGAACTAAAGCTGATATTTCTGTTTTAAATTATGTGGAAGGTTTGTTTAGTCCTGGGAAAAAAAGTTTTCCATTTGACCTGATAAAAATAGAAGTTTAGAATACTTCTGTCTAACTATCCAAGTAAAACACCAGCTCCTATTCCAGTATATTTGGAAGAATAAATAGAGCAGGTGAGAGACCCAATCCAGAGCCCTCTGCAGTCATTTAGAGTCTGTTCTTTGGATGAAGCTCTATGTGAAGGACGAAGTGCTGCACAGCATACCCAGGAATTCATTGTTTTAGGAGAAAGGCCAAGCACTAGTAGGCACTGATAAGTGAAGTGGCCTGTAGCACAGTGGTGAGTGTCCCTGGCACCGAATGTCTTGGCGGCGAAGGCTATGCATTTGCCAATTTTGCATTCAAAGAGCGGATTGACAAAATAATCTGATGGGTCTCTTCCCTCTTTAATTTCTGTGATTTAAGAGGAGGAGTCTGTGTTTAGTAACCAGTGGGCTCCAGCTCCACAGGAATAAAGACATTAAATGCAATGTTTCTGATAACTACAAATTACCCCGTGACTACTGTAGCGCCTGGGACTTTCTGGCGACCCACCGCGAGAGCTAATGAAGATGCCCTTTTATAAAGCGCAGGATTCCTGGCAGTTATTTTTAATGGGTCATGCTGTGTTAGAAAATCATGCCTGCAAGATTCCCTGGAGTGGCAGTTGGGATGATATTACTTTCAATGAATCACAGCAGCCACCATAAGGGCAGGGCAGTATCTATGGCAGCAGCACCGAGCAATGGCGCAGCATCAAATGAACGGCTCAGCTGGTGACATCTGGCCCCTCTGATCATAACAAATCTGTAGTGCGCAGTACTCCAAAGAGTCCATTCTTCAAGATGATATGTTAAAACGAGGTGTCTTTTTCTGTTCGTCTTGGGTGACTATTCAGGCAGGCACAAGAGATCCTATTAAAAAATGTGGGAAGTAATGGATGAAAGTTGGGCTCCGAGGTTCAGCTTTCCTCGGTAAACAATTACTTTGCACCTTATCATCACTGAATTTGGTTATGAAAGAAAGGCGTTACCTTTGGGAGATGCTCAGAGTAGAAGAAAGATGCTGCTGTGGGCGTGAAGGCCCTGAGAAGTGTAAGTAGACACCAAAGAGGGGTTTTGGTGACTTTCAGCTTTCTCTCTTGAGACTGGGATTTTGCAAAGAAAACCAAGTTAATGTTGGCATTGCTTTCAAAACATGAAATATCTTTACTAATTTCCTGCCTCACTGGTCACTTCATTGTATCAGGGAACATAACTTTTTTTTCATATGTCTGCACAGTGGCTTCTGTGAGAGGGAATTTTCTTGGTGATACTCGGGCATTGCAAAGGCAAGAGGTGGAACAGTCTGTGACAAATAATGAGAGTGAAATGCCAGCCTTTGAAAGGGCTTTGCTTTCCCTACACCGAGTGCTTTAAAAAGCCATCTGCTTACTTGAAATGGCTGCAACACATGGTGCTCTTCCCCAATCCAATATGTGCTGCAAATTGTAGGCGCATGGATCCAGTCAAGGACACAGTGTCTGTCTTAACTTTGGATCTCCTTGCTGTTGTCAGTAGGAGTCTCATCCTTAAACTTAGCTCTTGTGTGTGTTAATTATTTCCTTCTCATGTCCAGCTGGCAGAGTGCTTCAGCACCTTAAGTTGCTCAATTTGATCTTTGCGCTCAGGAACAAGGTAATTAAGCAAGCTACAATTTAAGGAAATGTATTTGCCTTGACTTGTTGCAAGTCTTCAGACAGTGCTCCATCCTAAATCATTTGATAATGTAAGATACTCTGTGCAGTTCCCCATTTGACTGAGGGTTAGTTCAACAGGTCACAGAATCAGTAATTGATTCTCAGTGTGTCTCTGTTGGTTTTATTACAATAATGAGGACCATCTTTTTTCATCTCTGCTAATATGTTACCAAAACCATCAGCTTCTCAGTTTGGTGTCAGGATGACTTTGACAGGTTGTTAGCAACTGTATGATATACAGAACATCACAGAGATGTCTCAAACTGTGTACCTTAGAGAGCCTTAGGTGGTCGTGAAATAAGTGAAAGCACTTCCAAGAAAAAGTTAGACCAACAATTGAAAATATTCCTATGGTTTTCATGTCCTAATGAAGAAGTTCTTTATGCCAGTTTGGATTCTTGATCACTGAAGAATGCTATGTTTCACAGGAATGGGTGACATTGCAAGGCAGATACGCTGGATTTACCACCGATTAAAAACTCCAGGAAAACAAGTTTCTTCATTTCCTAAGGTTCTATTTTTCTCTTTTCCTTTCTTTTTCCTTTCCTTTCCTTTTCTCTTTTCTTTTCTCTTTTCTTTTCTTTTCTTTTCTTTTCTTTTCTTTTCTTTTCTTTTCTTTTCTTTTCTTTTCTTTTCTTTTCTTTTCTTTTCTTTTCTTTTCTTTTCTTTTCCTTTCCTTTCCTTTCCTTTCCTTTCTTTTCCTTTCTTTTCCTTTCTTTTCCTTTCTTTTCTTTTTCTTCTCCTTTCCTTTCCTTTTTTTTTTAAATAATTTATAGAATGCACTTTATAGTTAAGATGTGTGCATCTTGAAAAACTTGTGAGTTTTTCACATTGAAAACAGCAAACGAATCATGAGATGAAAGTTAGGAAGGCAGGTCTACATAATTGCCTCTACTCTTTAACTTTCCAAATTGTCTGTAACACCCGAAATTTTGGGATTAAAAAAGAAAAGAAAAAAAAGCCACGTGCCTGTCAAGGTAAAACTACCTACACCAACCTTCAATCTGGGTTTATGTGACCTACAGCTTTTGGCTTTGGGTTCTCAAGTTATGTTGATGCTTTTGAGCTGTTTCAGGCCAAAGCTAGAACAATGTGAATAACACAATGAAGAGAAGTCTAAACAACTGCTGGAGTAACGTTGCTGAGAGCTCTGGTTTGCAAAACCAAGAAAAAGTAAGCCACTGTCATTTGAAAACAATGAAGCACAATACTTATGTCTTTATACACTAAACCAGTTTTTATGTACCTGCCACTAATGAAATGGATTCAACAATGTAGTACTTTTATGGTCCATTTTATGACTAGGTAATTATATATTTTAGCTAGTCCAAATTAATTGCCATTTTACTGTTCTTTGGTTTAAAGGAAAAAAGGTATTTACTAGTATGCTGAGGAAGATTTTCAACAAAAATGCAAACCTTTTATCAGCAAGGGGAATGATGTAGAATAAAAATTTTCCTTCCTGCAGGAAGGTTTTAGCTCCTTTCTAGGTATATTTCTCTCTTAAAGCCACTCTAGGCTTTTCTGCCACACACTATACTTAGGAGAACAAGTGATTAGCTCAGCTGTGCTCCCCCCACCCCTCTCAGAGGCAAACGATTTTGGTGATGCTGTTAGGGTCTCACGGAGGCAGCAGCAGATGCAGCTGGACATTAACAGACCAACAACAAGGCTCAGGTGTAGATGTGGGTCCCAAATTCAGCAACACACACATATTGACTGGTAGACTCAATGAGAGTTACGTGCTGTATAATTAAGCATGTATGCATGTGTTGAACTGACAAACTGGATCAAGTCCCAAAGCCATGAAAGGTGAAAATATTTTACTGAAAAGTATCACTGAATGTTTAGCCTCTACATGAAACTCTGCCACGTAGGACCTGAGGGGAGTGAAGCACCAGTATTTTTTCTATCTACCAGTGGCAGGAGCCTGACAGTCTTTTTTTTTCCCAGGAGGCTGGTTAGGTAAAAGCACCCTCAAACAATTTTACACCCAGTCTAATATTACAACAAATAAACTGGATGAGAAGGAAATGAAAGCAGCAGCAGATTATCTCCTATCAGTGGAGATTCAAATGGAAGGAGAGACAATCACATCGGGTATTTCAGAATCACAGATACCTAAATAGGAAAAACATTATTATGTCTTTTGGGCCATTTTCCTGCCACTGAGGGATTGTTCCCCCCAAATGACTCTTTTACATTGTTTTGCTACCTACATGTACCATGTAGATGGCTTTTACTGCTTTTCTAGAGAGCATTAAGTTGCAACGTAGCTCTTTTTTTTTCACCCAAGTGTAAACATCATTAGTTTTCTAAACATTATGGAAGTATTGAAAGCTAGTGAGAAGCTATGAAGATTACAAAGGAGAAAGCAAGCCCACCTGCGGCGTGAGGAAGGAGCCACGTGCACCCCACACCCACGCTCGCCGGAGCGACTTGGCTGCTGGCGATGCAGCACCACGTTGTCATTGCTCTTGCAAATACAGCCCCATTTTATGATGCTTTGCTCTCTGTGATACTGTCTTAACATGAAAAGATTCAGTAAGAGCACCGCAGCTTTCAAAATACCTCCCAATTTACTTCAAATAATTTATCTTAAGTCTGATACGGTTTTAAAGATTTTCTTCTGGTCAGTTTGTCTTAAATCTGAAGGTAGGCTTTGGTAGGGAACTTAGGATTTCCTTATCTTTCTTATCCACCTCCCTGTTACTTTGCGGATCATAGTAGCATTCAATTTCTATATACTTTTTCCTTATTAAAGAGAAAAAACACAATGCTACGACTACCTTCGGTATTATGCATACAGGAGTGGAAGTACAGTATTTAAATGATGATGATACTTCTGATTTGCAGCTGCATGCAGAGGGAAAAAAAAAAAAGAGACTATTTTAAGCTACTGAAGCAGTCACTCTTGGTGTTTCAGCTCACCATTATTCTCTCTCCCTCAGCAAAGCCTAGTCAGCCACCATCCCAAGAAAAGCAGTGCCAGCTTCAGGAAGAGCTATTCTCTGTTAAGTCTTCAGATCTTAAAGGGCGGTGGAAAACTTCACATTCTCCCAGCAGGAGAGCAGGGACTCAGTGTAGGTGTAAATCTCTGGCAGCTGATTGTTGGAGCCCACAAGCTGTACCTTGTAAATAATTCACTTAGGCACAGAAAAATCTGCATATGAGGATGAAATGTCATTTATAACTCATAGGATATTGGCTTGGCTGAGAACAAGTTTCCAGCCCCTTCAACTCATTAAGTACCACTAAGGAAGAAGGAATACAGGTGATGTAAAATAAACTCTGCTTTTGGCTTGTAAATAACAGACAATAGTTAACAATAACCAAGATGAAAATCAAATTGTCTGGGAGAGAAGGAAGGGGACGTGATGTTTCTCAAATCAGTCCGTTCAGTATAAATTTTACAGCTTCTTTATTATTAACTCTGTCAGAACCTCATCCTTCACATTATTAGTGGGATTAAACTTTTAAGGAGGCATTTAGCTGGAGGTGAGGTGCTGGATGTGTTTCCCCTCACACATTTTTGTGACTTGGAATGGTTTGCTGAGAGAAAAGATAAAGTACTCAAACAGAGCACCCCTCACTGAAATTCCGTGCTATCAGAAACTGGATATTTTCATAACTGATCTTATCTCTTGCTATATTATCGTATTATAATCCTAAAACCCTGTCTGCAATATTCTGTTTTTCAGATCCTTATAATTTTGCCAGACTTAAGTAATTTACTTGAAATGTTTCACTCCATCCCATGGTGAATGCTGTTGGAAAACTGCTCACCAAAATCCTCAGGTGAATCAGTGGGTTTATGGAACAGAGGTCTGGAAAAGGTATGTGCTGTATGTGTTAAAAAGTCTGGGGAAACTGAACGGAAAGATGAACGGATGGTTGGGAGGGATGCAGGAAAGGAAACTGAGACTGAGAATTGAAGTAGGGTGCAGACCTGATATTACCTGGGACCTGATATCTAAATTAAGAATGCCTGTTATCAGAGTGTTCGTTCCAAGTGGAGTAGTACCTTCAAAAGGCAGGGTATTCATCTCTCTTATTTGTGCACGCTACACTATCTGAGTTCTGCTTGTACATTGAATGTGGTGGGTTTTAATCCTGCTTTTCCACTAATTACCCTTTGTCCTCATGCTGTCTTCACTGACAATGGAGGAAAAGGTATTCATTTAGTTTTGGGCCATTTGTAGGTTATCTTTAATCTCTGCTACATTCTCCCTCTATAGCAGCTCCATTTCTTCATTCAGCATTCTCTTTTTATTTAGACAGCTGATGAAATGGCTGCTATTTGTTTTAATCTCCTTTGCAAGGTTTAACTCAGCTTAGTTTTCTGGCAAACTTTTCTTTTTGGAGGACTCTCATTTTGTCCCTGTATTTCATGCCTGAGGAAATAGCTTTCTTTACTGTTCAGGCCCTTTTCTCATTCTTTGAGTCCCAACTTCATTATAAATAACATAATTTGAGGAGGCTGCTCGTTCAGTTAGGTCTGGAGCCTTTCCTTGCAATCTCTTTTGCTTTGCAGCCTGTGTGCTCTGCTATTGAGGTGACTTCCTTAAGTAGCTTCATTAATCTCTGAGCACTCGCATTTTCCTACTGAAGATATCTGACAGATAACTCACTTCGAGTGTCTTTCCTAATGAAAACATCCTTGATCTGACAATGCTCTTGGTGCTGGAGATAGGCAGTAGATTCTTCACTTTCCTTTCCAGCCCCCAGCCTAACCTGCACTCCCTGGCATGCAGTTTACTCTTCCAATTTCTAGATCAGCTCTGGAGAAAGGCTTCCTGATTATCCTTTGCAGTCAGGCAGACCTGACCCAGCTCTCTCCCTTCTTCCTGAGTGCAATTCTTCTTTCTTAACTTCTTCTGACTTCTTACTGCACATCATTCTTGCTCCTTTTTCTGCTCTGGTTCCTGGCTCTCTTATTTTACAGTACAAAATTTTCTTTCTTGCTCGGTGCCTCATCTTTTTTTGCCTGTTTGGAACTTGTCTTTTATGAATCCTCTCAGGCAAAACTTCTGGCATCAATAGCTCCTTCTGGTGCACAAACAGTCAATGTACACATACAACGTGCTGCTTTCTGCACCTAGATGTTTTCAGTCTCCCCCTGGATTGCCCAAGGCATTGTTAGAGTTGAGCTTTTCCTTTTAGAGAAGAGATAACCCAACCTGCTCCAACCATCATGTCCCATGAAAAATCCCTTATTTTCTGCTCCCTAGTTCCCCAGTCCCCCAAGTAAATGGTTGCCTCATTTAAAACCTTGGGTCTCAAGGGATTGATTGTTGCTCATACGTCATGCGGAGAGAGGTGTCAGTTAGCAGGCAAAACCTTAACTCCAAGAGCTCCCTCCAGTTACGGGTTATTAGAGTAGCTGTCCTTAGGCACAAAGAAGGTGAGATGTCAAGTCCTTATTGACGCCACCAGTGAAAAGGAAATGAAAATGGAAGAAGGCAGTATCAGGATCACATCCACACTCTTTCCAGTCTTTTTATGATTAAAGGTCCCAAACAGGGAGTGGACATTTAACTGCATTTTACTGAAAGATTAGACAGGTTGGTCCCTGATTTAGAGGGCTGGAAATATATGACAGGTGAGTAAATAAACAAATGGGCCAAGGTAGGGAAGAAGGAATCTGAATTTTCATCAGATGGCAACCCCAGTGACACCAGGAGTCACAGGTAGGTGCTGTCTAATAGCAGGGACAGACAGCAGCAAGTTGTAGGTGTGGTAACAAATGGAAGGAGAATTTAAAAAAAAAAAAAAACAAACCCCACAGCTCTTTACTGGCAACAGAGAAAGAAGTAAGTAATTAAGTAAACAAATAAAGACCACCTTTCCCCAGTCTCATATCAACCCCCCCCCCCAAAAAAAAACCCAACAGTACTGAGAAGAAAACCCCTCTGATTAAGGCTTATTAGGACAGCAAGAAGAGGAATGTGTCAACAATGGCCAAAGGGGTTCAAGAGAAGAAGAAAAGCATGTGAAATATATTAAGAGAATAAAAAATACTGGAGAGAAAGTAGACTCATTAATAAATGAGGAGGAAGATTAAATCAATGACTGTTCTAAAATGGGTAAACTACTGAAATGCTTTATAAAAATCTGTTAAACAAGAAAAATAAGGGAAGGAGAAATGGATAATTAAGAAGCAATGACGACTTTGTCAAAGCTATTGATGAAAAGCAGGTAAGAGAATACTTAAAACATCTGAATATATATACAGATCAGCAGGTGTGCATGCATTTCAGAGTGTTAAGGGAATTAGCTAATGAACTTACAGAAACACTAGCAATTACTTACAGAAAGTTACAGAGTGTGATGAGAAAGTACCAGAGGGCTGGGGGAAAAAAGCAAATGAAATACTGATCTTCTAAAAGGTGGAAAGTAAAAAAAATAAAACCCAAAACAATCCAGGCATTAAGCATTCAGTGGTCCAATTTCTATCCCTGATAAAGTAATGACATATATATTAAGGTAGAAATTAAACCATAAGCACAATTAACAGCAAGGGTTTCTACAGAATAAATCACGTCAGACAAACCTTATTGCTTTTTCAGATCAAGTTATGAAAGTGGGCAAAGAAAGTAAAGGGAAGGTAGTGCATCTGAACTCTCCTGAAGCATGTAGTTTCAGGGCCTCCTGAAATCTGACTTGAAGTATGAATGAACATTGATGCCAGCATTGTCATGTAAACCAAGAGTGAACTGAAGGAACATAAACCAAGAAAACAATAAATTGAGGTGTTGAGTGATTGGGGGCTGCCTCCAGAGGTGCTACACAGGGGTGTGAGCTAGGTCTAGTTTTATTTAACATTTTTTATAATGATGTGGGAAAGGGAGGAGAAGGACAAAGTGGACGATAAGAGATTGAGTTTCTACATGGTCTGCACTAAAGCAAAGTTGATATGTGATAACAGTAAATCATAGGCACATAGAATGGTTGGGGTTGGAAGGGACCTCAAAGACCATCTGGTTCCAACCCCCCTGCCATGGGCAGGGACACCCTCCACTAGACCAGGTTGCCCAAAGCCCCATCCAACCTGGCCTTAAACACTTCCAGGGAGGGGGCAGCCACAGCTTCTCTGGGAAAATAATAAAGTAATGATAAGCCTTGTAAATGACAGGCTGGGTGATTGTATGTAGGTGAGTGAAAATAAACCAGCAAAACTCGGTGCAACTGTTCAGATCGGGGGCTACTGCATTCCAGCCTGGATGCAGAACATGTGTCCAAATAATATAATGTATTATTCAAAAGAGCAAAATGTGAACTTAGTCAAAATTTAAAATGAAAATGCTTCACTCTGAAGATGTCAAATCATGATGCTTTCTTATGGAAAAAAGAGACGAAGCCAGTGCCATTTGGTTTCCTCAAGAGTCTCTCTGACAAGCTCCAGCAACAGTTTCCTTGTATATAGCACTGTTGAGGCTGCATCAAAAGTACTGTGTACAGTTTGGGACATGTCAATCTCAGAATGCTGTCAAGAAATTGGAGAGAGTCCAGAGAAGAGTAATCCAAATGATTAAGAGTCTCAGGGGATTCCTTTATAAGGAAGATTAAGTGAATTATATTTTGATTAAGAGTACACTTTAATGGTGTATAAGTAACAGAAAGACATAAACACCGAGTAGGGAACAGGATGATTTAGAATGGCCCCAGAGGTTTTGATGGGATGAAGATCAAAAGGGAATTTAGACAGCATATCAAGAAACCTTAGCTGTGAGGGATTTTGATTGTATATCTCCCTCTTTTTGATTACAGAATGGGCTTCAGAAGAAACGGAGAATGTTCTCGCTTCTGGACTTGTCAGGTAGGACAGAGAAAAGGACTTCTCCAGCTGGGGGAGCAGGATCCTGCAGTGTGATCTAGTGAGTCTCTGCACCTTTAATTCTCCCTATCTTAGCACAGAGGTGGGAGGCCACCATTCCCAGTGAGTTGGCCCCATGTGGTTTCCATTCCCCAAAGCGCTCATCTGGCAGTGACTAATGAGTAGATCAGCCAGTAAAGGAACTCCCAGGGGTGACTGAATGGGTGAGGAACTACATTAGCTGATCACTACTGTCATTTATTTCTTTATAAAAATAAAAGGCAGTCTGCTGCTATTGTGTACATCTGCTGTCAGTGCTTGGCCATGACGGTAAAGACAAAAATCAAAAGACAGCAAGGTATGAAATGACAAATACAAGAAGCTGGTGCCATACTTAATGAAAACACTGTAATAAGCCATCTTTCTCAAACTACTGAGAAAATGCTTACATTTTTAATCCAAGATGCACCAGAAAGTTAAACTTATAAATTCAGAACTGAAAGTATGCATGGTCTGAAGAAATCTCATTTTTAGGGAAAATATTCAGTTCCTATTGGGAGAAATAAGGACACTCCCATTGATTTGGGGTCAAAGCTTCAATCATTTCTGCCACTACATGTCCTACTGTACCTGGTTCTGAGGTGCTAAAGTATTTGTGTAATATACTTAATCTAACAACCCACTTAGGTTAAAAGGCCAATACCTGTCGTGTTTGTTTAAACTGAGATTAATCTCAGAAAATTGGACTGTGAACCAGAAGTGTAATCTTAGATTTCTAGTGAGAACCGTGTGCTTGGGGTTAACATCTATTTTTATCACCTGTACTGGTAGCTGTGCAGCCAGATCTCCTTGTTAGAATTAAAGATACACATTGCAATCAAATATGAGGATATTTCTTAGTAGATCATGTCTCAAACATCTCCTTTGGTTTAATATTAGCCCAATTCCTATATATTTATCAGTTATATATTGAAATGCTGCCTTAATATTAGTGTGCCCTAATGACTGCTCCATCGAGGAGGGAAGGGCTGCAGGGTGGCTCTTCCTTGGTGCATCTCCAGAAATGCACAGCCCGGTTCAGCCCAGATGCTCCCTGCACGCTGGGCAAGCTTAATCCTGCCACCTGCTAGGTCCCGTGTCACTGCGGGCAGCTGGACTGGGGCGTGGGGAGGTGTATTGCTTTGGGTACACAGCAGTGATTGACACCACTGCTGACTGAGACTGCAGGTGACTGCTTTCTAAATTGGTTGTTAGGAATAGTCTAATAGCCTTTATTTTTGATGCTGTCTCCTCTGTGTCTCATAGTTCCTAGAAAGGTCTCCTCTGCCTCACGCCTTCTTTGCTAATATACATGGACCATAGTTTCACTCAGAGAGAGAAATGACATTTTGCATTAAACTCTGAGGCCTGCTTCATTAATATTAATTATTGTTCATTTGCAAGTGCTGAATATTGTGGACTTTGTAATGTATCCATGGCGGTCCTTGTAATACATCCAATTTGCAGGCGTCAGGTGCCGGGCAGCACAAGATGGAAGAAAACAACGTATGTGCAGACATTTTCAGTCCTTATGCCCTGGGATGGGAAAGGATCAACCAAAAGTCTAGACTGTGTTTGGACTCTGGGCAGTGTCCAGAACATGGATATTATGGGAGGTCTTCTTCTTGCTACAGTATGTCAGCCTCCTGCTTGCACGCGCTTCCTGCTGCTGCTGTTAAAAAACACATCCAGCCCCCAAAAACTCTCCTCAGAAAAGATGCCTGGAAATAGTACTATAAAAAGGATGTATATTCCAATTTAAAATATGCACAGATCATTCACTGAGGTAGCAACCATTCTTTTTCCCTTCCCCCAAGATAAGAGTGTAAATCACATCTTCTCAACAAGGCAGGTAGTGAGGATGACAAAATTCTTACATTCCTAAAGTGTTATTGGAGAAAAAATGTCACCTCCATGCATAATTGCATAACTTTACTACCTGTCATTTTCTATCAATCAAAAAAATGTTATACTTGAATTTGAGGACAAACATGTCTAATAAGATTTTAGATTGACACTGAACAGCTGTACTCAACCTTATTTTAACTTTATTTTTTGTTGTTGTTCACTAGATCAACATAGAGAATATTATACCAAAGTTAAGGGAAACAAATACTCAGATATATTAATCCCTCATGCACACTTTACCTCAAAAAAGTAGAAATTCTTTCCCCGTAGGTTTTGTTAGTCATCTCCCTTCAGCCTCGCCAGTGCTGCAGCGGGAGTCTAATGTTTCTTCCTTTGTATTTCCAGTGCAGTGTTGCCAGATTTTGATTCAATTATCAGAGAAATGTGTCTGATGACTTGTAATCAGCGCTAGTGCCGTTGGCGCAGCAGTGGCTCCTCCAGTGGCACCCCGCTTGCCCCTGACCCCTCTTCTCTTGGTGCAGGACTCTGGCTTGATTGGCCTTTGAGTGGAACATCTGGTTCCCCACAGAACAGCCCACACCCTCACCCCAGCATCTGCCCCCCTGTTCCTCACAGAACAGCCCACACCCTCACCCCAGCATCTGCCCCCCTGTTCCTCACAGAACAGCCCACACCCTCACCCCACCATGTGCCCCCCTGTTCCTCACAGAACAGCCCACACCCTCACCCCACCATCTGCCCCCCTGTTCCTCACAGAACAGCCCACATCCCTCACCCCACCATCTGCCTCCCTCTCCTCCCTGGGCCCTGTTGTTCAGGGTATGTAAATCTTTAGTTCTGCACATCAGGGATCTATTCTCCTTCGTCGGTGGTGAGTAGAGGATCTCACTCGTCCTGCTTTCAGGTTACTCTGTGTTAAAGATCAGCCTCTTTCCTGTCTCCATATATTGCTTTCTGTATCTGTCCACCTCTACATCCCTCTTGACCACCTCCTGGAAATCCCGTGGGACATCTTCCCACCACTAGTTTTCCTCCTTGAAATTGCTTGTGCTCTACCTTGGTGTCCTCTCCATACTTCTTTTAGACCTCTCATCCCTGAGTAGGTTACCAAGAATCTGTTCCTCAGTTTTGGGTCTTTCTCTTCTTTGTGTTCATTTTCAGTCAGCTAAAGTAGTCCTCCCAGTAGTAGATCTGGGATTCATCTTTGGTTGGACCTAACTCAACTTTTAGTGCCTTAGTTGTGGTCTGCCTCTGCTGAACTCTTTCTAAGCCATCACAAGTGCTCCAGGACAGGCTTTAAAATGACAAAGAAGGTACCAAGACCTTTTTAGTACCAATGCACATGGAGACAAAGGTAGACATCTAATCTTGGCTATCTTCTACACTTCTTTTCAGTTCTGTGTGTGAAACCACCATTCCATCCTTCTGAATAAGGTACACCTGGGTGAGGAGTAAATTTAAAGAGAGGGTAGGGAAGATGGTTGCTTTTGGAGGAAAAATGTGTTGCTACAACTTCACACAAAGAACGTGATTATTTCCCATCAGAGGATCTCAAGTCATTCACAGGTTAAACCTTACATCACTCCAGTTCTTCGGAGAGGCCATGGTGACCTCCCCATACTCGTACTGCGAAAGCAGCTGTTGCAGGGATGTCACTTGCTTCCATGTACGTCTGGGTGCGCAACGATTAGGATCAGGTGAGAAGCTGCACTCTACCCTGCTCCCAGTTTCCCAGTGTGCTGTCATAGAGCAGACACACCAGGGACAGGTACTGCAGACTTTGTATGGTTGATTCACTTTGTTTCTCCCTTGCAGAAAGAAGCAAAGACCAGATGGTGATTTTGAGACTACGTTTGCAATGAGTGTTGTGCAAGCAGTAGGGATAGAGATTCCCAAAGTTAACCTTCATTTAGCTGATTGACAGTTCAGAAACATTGACACTGCAGAAATCTGGGCTTGGGTGTGAGTGATACAAGCCTTCCTGGAAGGTGAGACACCAGGTCTTATTCAGTGCCCTGCAGTGTTAATTAAATATAAGCTGGCCTGGGTATACCTCTACATGTGGAAATCACATCCTTGATTGTAGTGTAGGTCCCAGCAATTCCTGGTCTGCTTCTGAAGCAACACAGTATATGCTACACCTTGCTCATTGCTTGTGGCAAAGTCACAAATGAGTCTCCAGAGATTTCTCTTGATGAAGTGTCAATACTGGAGCAATGTTTATCTTCCAAACTCTTTAATGCATCCTTTTTGAGTTCCTGAAATTGTTTGGCCTAACTTAATGACAAATGAGCAAGTATGTAAAAGAGCCTTCATATCTGCAAGAATAACCAAGGAGCCAGATATCAAAATGCTATCAGCCAAAGTCACAATTAAGTGCAACCCACAGTTTCTATAGCAGGCACAATTAATTGCAGACACAAAACTATGACTGTAAACGGGCAGTCATAATAAAAAAGAAGATTGAGGAGAGACATTCTGAGCATTCATCCCATTGTTTAAATTAACAATAAATAGTAATCTTTTTTGCTTTGCAGGATCTTTCACATTCAATCTTTAAAATCCCTTACAAACAGCAGTGGCCCTGTGTCATAATATTCAGTGAAAGGGAAAATGCTAAGACTCATGGGAAAGTATAAAATCAAATTAAAGTTGTTTGGCCCTGATATCACAGATACTGCTCAGGCCAGACCTCTTCTCAGTGAGGAGAGCAGTCTTCTGATAAAATTGGAAGAGGGTATTTATTTTAGTATTTCTTTTCTACTAAGTTTATTCATAGTTCCAAACGTTTATGATTTGAATTCAAGGTACTGTCATAAAAGCGATCCATGGCAGGTAGGTTTTCTAGGGTCCCTTTGCTAGTGCAGTGGGTTTACAATGGTGCTGAGGAAGACCTGCAGGACCACATATCCCTGGAGGAGTTGTGTCCTGGCTGGGCCCTCCAATATGCCTTTCCAAAAGCAATTTTGTGTGTCCCCTGCAAACAGTGACCAGACATTGTCTTTCTCAAAGGTGAAACCTTGTTAAGGTCTGTGCATACAAGAAACAGACAGTCTTTGTGCAGCCAGAGGCGGAGGGATGGAAGGGGCTTTGCTTTCTTTTGGTGACTTATGAAAATGTTCCACCAGCCATAGCTCCACCTCTCCATGGAAAATATTAGATGATGGGATCGTGCCGGCCAGATTTCTCTGCCTGTCAGGCTTCAGGATCAGAAGCACAGTGGCAGAAGCCCAAGAAACGCTCACAGTGGAGCATACCTGCCTTCTCCTGGTCTCTCCCCTGGCCGTCCTCTCACCTCATGAATATCCTGCCTGGGCGTGGGGAAAGGGTGGATGGAGAAGGCGTCAGAGAGACCTCGGGGATGGAGCAGAAGATGGTGGGGATGAAATGAAGTACGGGAGGGAGCAGGGAGCCCTTGCCTGCTACATGACAGGCAGATGCAGGCAGGTGAGCTGCTTTTTCCACTGACAGCAACCTGGCTGCATCCTCTGCCTGAAACCAGCACCCTTCCCCCGTGGAGCGACGGAGAGTTACAGCTGCGCATTTTATCCCCATCCACGTTTTCTGCAGGCTGAGGTGCAGCAGGCAGGACTGGGGGCTGAGCTGCAGGGAGACGTACCGGGGAGAAAGGCTGCTCCATGTGGGTGAACCCCTGAGGCGCTCCCATGGCATCGCCCGTGCTGCTCCTCAGATTGGTGCCTGCGTTTTGGCGACCTTTTTTTTTCCCTCTTCAATCTGTTTCATTGCAATGCTTGGTTGGAAAGGCTTCTCAGGGTCCCGCTTCTCTATGGTTAAAGTGGGACATCTGCCCAAAATGGGATGGTTTTCAAAAAATCTTAATAAAAAAAATCCAAACCTATGCAATGTTTCTTATTTTGTCGATTACATCATCAGCCCCATCTGTTTTCAGTGTTTCATGGGGTTGCACTGGAATTGATATCGTGGGGCAGAAACTGGTGATCCCCCCACTTTGCTAGTGAATTAACAGAAGGAAGGAGGGAGCTGAAAGAGCCTTTTCTTTACTTAGGACTGCTGTAAATTTTGGGTACGAGTATATGCGCTGAGCTTCTTCAGCTCCTGTTGACATCAGTGTTGGTGAAGGATACATTCAACTGAAATCTTACAACTCCTAATATCAAAAAGCTTTAGATATTGCTTTTAGGACCACACCTGAAACAAGGTCTTGCTACAGCCCACATGTCATTACACTGCATTTCTTTCATATTGAGATGCCAAAATTGCATTGCTAAGTTATAAGTAGTTTACATAATCCCAGAATGCAACATGGGAAAGCTTTCAAAATAAAAATGAATAATAAGATCAGCATTTATTGGTTTTTTCCTCCTACGTTGCCACTGAAAATTCTCATTGGTGTGGCTTTATATGAATAGTTCTCCAGAAGTAAATTATGAGCAAAATTCAAAGCCACCATAAATTAAATGTGCTTTTTTCCTGCTTTGGTGTACAAGACTTTCCATTAAGCTAGCCCCATATAATATACCTTGGATGTGTTCAAGAAAGCCCTGTAAATTATAGTAAGTATTTAAAATGGTAAGTAGACATTGAAAAAGGCCACATTAGGATTAATGAATGAAAGGGTTGATACTGAAAATGCACTTGTAAATAAATAACATGAAAAGTAAAGATGACACACTGTTAGGTTAGAGTTACAAGTGGGAGTATGATGATAAATCACACGGCTGTTTGTCAGAGTTTCACATGTGGGTGCACGTACTCCTTAGTCCCTTTCTTCCCTTCCCCCCGAGCGAAACCTCTCCCTCCTGTTGCCCCACTCGCTGCGCCTCGGGGAGGCTGATGGAACCTATCTTTGCTTTCAGCACTGATTTCCAGCGCTGGAGGTGTTGCTGGGCGGCGGAGTTCGTTACCTGTTAGGAGCAAAGCTTGCCTTTGCTTGCTTTGGCTGGGCGAAGGCAGCGCTTCAGGCCTGCTCTGTCTATTCTGGTAATAAAATGCACGTTGCTGACAGCGGGTGTCTGCCGAGCCTGGATGCACTGCTGCTGTTCACAGGGGTGTTGGGGTACTTTTGGGTGTTTTACCACCCCAGCAGCTCTCCTTGGCAGCGAGCTGTCTTGGGGTGGGAGCTGGGTAGCGAGAGGTGAGCGGGGGAAAGCTGAGGAGGATGTGCAGTGCAGTGCGGGGATTGCAGGGCTTGCAGCCTGCTGCAGCGGGTGGAGGAGAAAGCTGCTTAAGTCCTGGGCTTAATGTGCGCCTGGTTGTCACACAGCGCAGACGGGATTGTAGCAGCGGTGCCACGAGCACGGTCTGAGGTCTGGCCACTGCGGAAACTTTAATTGACGCTCTCTGCTTTGGGTTGAGCAAGTTCTCAGAAAATGCACTGAAACCCAGAGAGGAAAAAGCTTTCCTCCCAAGCAAGATTTTTCCATGTTTTCATTGCACCAGCCGTAAAGGCCATATATATCAATTGCAGATACTGGCGTCATCACATCTTGTATCTCATATCGTAGCATCATCTGTGGGAGCAGTTCTGTGCAGCCTGTTCTGGCTCACCGCTGAAATAGCTCACAGACTGTGATCCAAAAGCGTGGAGCAAAAATGAAATGGGGGGGCTGTGAGACCAGAAAACCTATGTGCGTCAGTACTTGCAGATCACCTGGGCTGAGGAAAGCATCTGCCTAATTACATTAGGGTTTGCATGTCTGAGAAAGCATGTATAAGGTAAGTAGGCCTTATGGAGCTGGGATCAGAAAGTCCACGTTAAGGCTACCTCTGCTTAGAAACGATGTGGCTGCATGCAATTCTGGCTCCCAGTGACACGGGGCAAGTCCAAAATGTGATGTCCTTAATGGAGCGACTCTGGATGCAGAGTGGCGCGAGACGGGATCAGGCTGTGGCATGTACACTACATGAAGTGATGGGTGGGTACATTTTTATAACTTGATTTTACTTCCCTCCATAGTATTCAATTTTATCCACATAGGTCCATTGAGAAAACAAGGTTCTGCTCTCAGTGAAGTGTTTATGGGCCCATACAGCCAAAGGAATACCTTTTATGTGCCTGTGGCACTTTGAATATCTTTGAATGGGAAGGAATCTTTGTGGGCAAGAATAAATCCACATACTTTTTGGTCTGCCATGCGAGGAAGGGCAGAGCGGCAGTCAGTGCCACCTAAATCTTTGCCAGACCCCAGGGAAGGATTTAAGTTCAGGTTCCCTATTTGAGTAAGCACTAGGAACAAATGGTAACATAAAGGTTAGTAGAAGATTATAAATAGGATAATAAATGGAGAAGGAAGGATTATACTACCACATTAGAAATCATTTGAAGGGAAGGTAGAAACTCTCATGCTTTGCAATAATTTTTGAGTGCCCAGATTGATGGTAATCTATCTGTGTTATTTATTATAGAGATATATGTTTTGAAATAATTTTTAAAAGAGCTTTTTTAAATTATTAGAGCTACAAATAGAGTAGAGCACCAAAACTCTAATAGGCTGAAGTAGAATGTTAATGGTGTAGATATAAATATTTGCTGTGGAGATGTGTCTGAGTACACCTAATCAGCTGAGAGAAGAAAAGAACATGTTTCTCATGTGGCCAGTATTAGCTAAGTAATCTGACTTATATTTTTGAATACTCCTGATTAACTGTTTTATGAAAAACGCTCTGTCAGATAAACTCAGATAATTGGTAAAGGGGAAGAAACCACAGTCCATCCATATATAGACCGTGAGCCGAAAGAGGTAAATTAGTCCATCTGCTTTGAGCTCCTCATTCAGCTCAGTGCAGTCCATAAAACTGAAAAGTCAAATAGTGTGTAGTAAAAGAAGGGCTTAGGAGTTGAGATGGTGGAAAGGGAGTAACGATCTCTGCTCTTTATAGGTCTCTGTAACTCCATCTGCGAGTGCCTCACAGCCTTCAGTTTTGCACTCTGCGGCATAGATACAGTGGCATCTAACCTGCAGATGCAAGAGCAAAGTTACCAACATCTGCCCGCGCTGAATAGCATCAGTTAGGGTTGACCTGATTGGAGCCACTTCTCATGTGAAAAAATATTTCCAGTTTTCAAGTAGAGTAGCATTTCTTGCAACCATGCTGTGTTAACTGTTCAGGGCTAGCCTAGCTGTCTGTGGACGCTGCTGCAGTTGAGTTATGCAGAGGTGTCCTGCCGCATGCCCAGCCCACCCCATTTTATAAAGGAGTATCTGAGGAGCTACATGAATTCCCTGTGTTGCAGTCACACCTATGATGGAGCAGGGAACGTCTCCCCTGCCCCTGGATTACTATCCTGCCCCTGGATTACTATCCTTCTGCTTTGGATACACCTGGTCAGAAACGTGAGGGTGCAAGCTCTCTGTGAGTTAGCACACGCATGTTATTGCCTTCTAGCTAAGACACATACATCTAATATCAAGGTAAGTGTAGCAGGAAAGGGTCCAATGTGTTTTTCACAGAAAAACTAATGGGAGCTTTGCACCACAGCTTCACTGCTGCTGTCACTCATGCTCAGCCACTCAAGGCTAACACAAGTGACCATAGCTGTGCTGCGATTATCTCCCTTCCTTCTGTTGTGCAGGTAAATTTTCTGCTATGTGATGAACTTTCACATGAGGTGTCAGTGACTGCTGTGGTATTGGCAAAGGTGGTGTTGGGTGAGGAATTGACAACAGCGGTGCCCAACAAAGCAAAGGAGAGCCACCAGAATTGGGATAACAGGCAAAATGATCATGGGATGGTCCAGGAAGGAGAGCACTAGCCACAGTCATGGGCAGAACAGGAAAAGGGAGAAGAAGAGGTGACCCTGATGCCACTGAAGGTAGAAGAGGATGTGGACAACAGAAGCCCGTGTTTTCATTAATAAACATGTCATAATGTCACCACCTGGGAAGGGATTGGAGCAGGAGCCAAACAGAAGGCAATCAAAGGCAGCAAATAACTACTACAGTAGAGAGGGCATCGAGGATTTCCAAAGGACAATCTCCATTAGTTGGACTTCCACACTCCTGCTTACCTTAGCCTGGTTGAGAAATCCTGCAAGAAAGATCTTTACAACCTGTCATATGTTTGGGCTGGGCAGCCAGACTACTCACCGTTTTCAAAACAGACCTGAAATGCCGGGAAGCCCCAGGGAGCTGCCTGGTTGCGCTGATGAGAAAGGCGTTTGAGGAGCAGGCTTGGCTTTCAGGTCTCAGGGCACGGATGGCTCATGGTGGTGAGGATGGCCTTCTTCCGCTGCCTCGTTCCCTGCAGTGCTTTTGGCAGGTGACACTTCCAACCTTGGTTATGCTGGTAACACTCCAGTGGTTTTGTAAGCCACTGAGTAATCTCCGTGAACTTGAGCTCAGCTTCGTATCTATGCTTTTAAAAGGTTTCATTATATTTTAAGGGCATGTTTGTTTCTTTTTGTGAATCTGAGAGCTTTTTACCTGTTTCTCCCACTCTCAGGCTTTCAGACTAAGATTAGTTTAGCAATCAGGAAATTACTAACATCATCCTAATTTTAGTATTGTTCATGCATTGTAAAGCAACTTGCTACACAAGAAAAAAACACACGTTTGAGCAATATTGGTGCAATATGTCAGACATGTAGCAATATTCTCTGTGATTATCACCCCATACAATTTTCAAAGCAGTGATGAATTGTGACAGATCCTCCTCTGAAATAACCCAGCATAGTTTATGAAATCGGTGGAAGTATATCAGCTTACATCAGCTGAGGATCTGGGCTACATTTCTAGCTTTCTGCTAACAATTTCTATGATGGAAACAAGTACCTGAGATGAACTGAGAGTTAACCTCTCTAGGTGCACTTTATATTCTTCTTGTGAGAAACCCGAGATAGGTTTCAAACTCACTTAAATGAAGAGATGCAGCCACTGTGTATTGAAAATGAATAACAGCCCTGGTAAAGTCTGGCATAAATATGGCAGAAACTTTCCCCATTTGTACCAAGGATTAGGGAGATCAGGGGCAGTTACTGAATGTCCAAATTGGCAAGTGAAGGAACTTTTAGAAGTGATGGCAACAGAAAGCAGACTGTACTTGCTATGTTTTGCTGGGTTTTTTTTTACACAAGCAATTTGCTTTTACCTAGACGTACATTTCCAGTATGGTCACAAATATTTTGTAACAGATATTTATAATCACAGTGAAATTGTAGTCACATGGGATTGATTACAATGCCATCAGTGCCACTGAAGCTTTACAGCAAAAGACCACCATTTCTGTGTGCGAATAGTGGAGCGTGGGGATTAGCAAAGTGTGAATTAGCGCAGTTCTGCTGACTGGCTAAAAAGATACATATCCCTTTTTCTTGTCATTTAGAGGTGAAGAGGAGTTAATTCAGAAAAGACCAAGTTACTGACACTTTTAATAATAAAGTAACACTTCAGAATGGTGGTGCAAGATGAACAATTTGTAATGACCAGTATAACAATGTGAGAGAGAAATGTCATGAGCTTCTCCCTCTGTTAACATGTCTGTCTGAGACTGTTCAGCAGTTACCATCCTTTAGGAGCTTTTCTAGTAATTTCTTTTTATTTATGTATGTGTCTTTTTTCCAAATCTGCCAAAAATACTATTTAAAAAGACCACACAGAGAACTGATCTACCTTCCACAAATGTCTGGTGGGAAATAGTCATGTAAATTTTGATTTACTGAATGCACAAAAGAAGGAGGCCACCGCCTAAGAAATGGATGACAGCATCTGAAAGTGGTTCCAGCATTTTAAAAGCAATTATGGGGGGTAGATTTATGCACAAAACCTGCTCTGTACATTAACTAAATTTGTGGGTTTAATCACTGGAAGGAGAAAACCAGCTATGAAATACCCAAAGTAACAGGTCATTGTAGATATTCCCCTGAGGACATAATTTGTGTCGGTGTGTGTAGACAGGACTGCGCGTATGTGTTGCAGAAGTGACAAAGGAAAAAAGTCAGTGAACATCCTCAAAAAGCAAATACAGGAGAATGCTGGAATATATGGCTTCCTGAATAAAGAAAATAAAGCTGTTACTATGTGAAGAGTTCTTAGTATGGGAATGGCAAAGGAGTAACGCATTCTTCACTCCAATGGAAATTAATGGAGCATGCATTCCTCATTCTCAGTCTATTTGAGGCTGCAACAGGGGATATCACATCTGGCAAAACTACTTTGAGTCATGTTATACCACTTATAACATCATCTGGACCTTAGGAAACAGCTTTCTGAAAATAAGGAATGCTGTACAGTACCTGACATTAGCCCTGTTGAAAGGTACTGATAAGTTGCAGAGGCCTAAGAAATTAAGGGCCACATTTACATGGAATTTCCCAGCACTTTATTACAGTCAATTCCCTGGTTTTGCAATTTTAACTGCCCTTTTCCCTTAAGCGCCTTCCCCAGGGCGAGTACGGGGTGCTCGTTTGTTAAAGGGAACCAAATCAGTCAGAAAGGAGAGCATCTGGGACAACAACAGAAGAACAGTGCGTACCCAGTAACATTACAAAATCTGGTATAAATTGAGAGCATTCATTATTAATAGAAATACTATTTTCAAACTATGTCGCACTTTCATCTCTGAGGATTTCACATGCTATAGTCCTGATCCTGTGTTTGTAGTCCTAACTCCCACAGTTAGCTTGATCAGATTTGATGGAATTAGTGGTGTGAGGAGGATGCACACTTTATAAAGCTTTGCAGAACTTGGCCATAGACACAAACAGCTTCATAAAAACTTAACTACTGCTGGGATGGAGGGCACTGTCTTCTAGATTTTTCTATATATTCTGCAAATACCTTGCAGGAAGGGGCAGTGGGTGGTGATTTTTTTTCATAAGCACCTTAGGACTCATACAGCCATCACAAAGCAGAGAAGAGCTCTGGTCTGTTAGTACCCACGAATGAGAGAAGCTCACACGCAGCGCTGCATTGCTCGTGCAGGATTCACATTTACCCCCTCGTTCCTCCTCTGGAACAAGTGTGAAATGGCAACATCGTGATGTCCAGGAATATCTGAAATAAAATGAATACAGACCCCCACAGTTCAGGAGTTGGTCAGAGCTGGCTGGTGTTCATAAACCAAGCTGATAAATGCAAAAAGGAGAGGGAAAGTCTGAATGTCTTAAAATCTCCTACCGGACCACATTGGAGTAAGGGCCATGGGTATGTTTAGTGTTTGCTTTCAAACCAGAGTGTGATTCTGAGTCAAAATATCAGATCTGTGCACTCCTATGCATGGGGGCCTCTTAAACCATCACCTCCATCCAAATATGTTCACCTGGCATCGTCTGTTGTCTGGCATCATCCCCATCCCAGGGACGTGATCATAAACTGATGCAGAAACTCTTGCATTTGCGTGGCGGGGGGGGTGAGTGTGCGTGCAGGGGTGAAAGGGTTGTCAAGTGTTTTGTTCAGGGGTCAATAGATTAGTGGCTGAGATAGATAGATAGATAGACAGACAGACAGACAGACAGACTGTTATATACAGTGGCATGAGGCTTACCACCCAAGGTAAACTTATGCCCTTATTAAAAATATACAGGAATTCTCATTTCTGCTATAAGATAATAATGTGCAGTTGTTTGGGGTTGGGTTTTTGGGGTTTTTTTTGGATGTTTAGTTGTTTCCAACATTGGTTATAAAAAGTCCCTGGAGTCCTGTCCTGCACCCGTGATTATAAAAATATTTAAAGTCACAGAATGGATATATGGCTAGGCAGAAACATATTTTGATTTATGTTATACCATGGTTTAGGCACACATTTGAAGGCAAGGTTTTTGGCTGACAACAGCATCACAATAGCAGTCTTCCAGCCATATATTATAGTGATGACCCCTGAAAATTATCAGGGTTTAATACAAGGCTATAATATAGGGTTTCTGAAAACTCTACATAAGCAATAGACAACATAAAAAGTCATATTACTATTTATGTGCCATCAAATCACATTAGGAGGGATTCGACCACATAAATAGTAAAATGACTTTTTGGGAATATGGAAATTAAAGAAAAATGTTTCAAATAGAAACCATAATTTACAGAAAAATCACAAATATGCATCCATGTTATGAGAATAGGAAAGTAAGAGAGGCAAAAAGAAAAAGGAAGACTTCCTGGAATCTTTTCCATATACTTTTGTGTAAGGGTTTATTTTTTTTAACACACCCAATCAAAGATGCACCCTGTCATGTCATATCATTATTACCTATATTTATTGTATTATATTTCAAGATACGTGGGAGTTGACTGATATCTATGTTGTCAGCTGTTTGCCAGCTGTTTGCTCCTGGGATGAGCGGGGTGAATTTTAGCTTCTCAGAATCATAAAAATAAACAGCATCATTTCTCTTTGTTCTTTCTCTGCTGCACAAAAACGTTCTGTGGATAGAGAAACTTCCCAGTCCCAGAATCTCTCCCCCAAGATTTTCTTGAATCAGTTATGAATACATATCAGTATTTATTTGGTAGTCATTGTTTGGTGATGTCAATAAAAACTGCACAGTAAGCAAGAATAATAATCGTGGCAATTATGGAATAGCAGGAGTGTAATGAGTACTGTAAAGACGAGTGTGAAAGCAAGGGGCCACTCCAAAGAAAAGTTTATTACCCAGTAGTTGAAGTCGATGGGATTTTTGCCATTGACCTCGGTGTGAGCTGGGTTGACCTTTGGCTGTGCAAAAATACTGGTAGATGGGCTGTCGCTTTGCTGCAGGTGCCCTCGGCAGGATGGCATGGTGCTGCATTGCTGCAGGCGCAGCCTGTGATGTGCGTCATGCCTGCAACCCTTCCTTCCTCCTTCGTGGGAAGAGCGCAGAGTGGACTAAAATTTGCCCCCAATGGCAATCCAACATTTGGTAGCAGAATGAAATTGTTACAAATGCTGGCGATTATTACTGTAGGTTTTTGGGAGGTGAGGGTGAAGAAGGAGTTGCTGTACTCCCTGTGATCTGACTGGTATCTTTGATGAAGGAATTTCTCTCCTATGGTCCTGATTCAGTAAGTGCTTAACACATGCCTAGCATTAAACATGTAAGCAGTGCTACTGACTTAAAAGTGAATTTATCTTATGGGATGTGAATAAGACTATTCATTTGCCTAAAGTTTACCACGTGTTGAAGTGCTTTGCTGGAGAGATGGACAATATTCTTAGATTATTTTTAAGAAAAAAAGGCTTTTATTTTGAGATAGCAATAAATACTAAATTCTTGGAAGATTAAAGGATTGAGGAGACTTTACATGTCACTGTTGCGCGTGCACAGCTCCCTTTGAAGTCAATGGAACTTGTGTGTGCAAAAGTGCAGAGATACAGGGCAGCAGAAGTTCATAATATTGTGGCTTAGGAGCCAAAAGATCGGGGGATATCTAGAATGAGTATATGAACTTTTAAAGGCTTGAGTCCTTTGAAGTGCTTGCTTTTCTCTTTTCTTTTCTTTTCTTTTCTTTTCTTTTCTTTTCTTTTCTTTTCTTTTCTTTTCTTTTCTTTTCTTTTCTTTTCTTTTCTTTTCTTCTCTTCTCTTCTCTTCTCTTCTCTTCTCTTCTCTTTTCTTCTCTTTTCTTTTCTTTTCTTTTCTTTTCTTTTCTTTTCTTTTCTTTTCTTTTCTCTTCTCTTCTCTTCTCTTCTCTTCTCTTCTCTTCTCTTCTCTTTTCTTTTCTCTTTTCTTTTCTCTTTTCTTTTCTTTTCTTTTCTTTTCTTTTCTTTTCTTTTCTTTTCTTTTCTTTTCTTTTCTTTTCTTTTCTTTTCTTTTCTTTTCTTTTCTTTTCTTTTCTTTTCTTTTCTTTTCTTTTCTTTTCTTTTCTTTTTCTTTTTCTTTTTCTTTTTCTTTTTCTTTTTCTTTTTCTTTTTCTTTTTCTTTTTCTTTTTCTTTTTCTTTTTCTTTTTCTTTTTCTTTTTCTTTTTCTTTTTCTTTTCTTCTTCTCGCTTCTCTTCTCTTCTCTTCTCTTCTCTTCTCTTCTCTTCTCTTCTCTTCTCCCTTTTCTTTCTTTCCTTCCTTCCTTCCTTCCTTCCTTCCTTCCTTCCTTCCTTCCTTCCTTCTTTCCTTCCTTCCTTCCTTCCTTCCTTCCTTCTTTCCTTCTTTCCTTCTTTCCTTCTTTCCTTCTTCCTCTCTTCCTCTCTTCCTCTCTCTCTTCTTCTCTCTTTCTTTCTTTTTCTCTCTCTCTTCCTCTCTTTTTTCTCTATCTTTCTCTCTCTCTTTCTTTTTTTTTTCTCTCTCTCTCTCTCTTTCTCTCTTTCTTTTTTACCTAGAATGTAACAGTTAAAATCCACTTGCAGGAAAATTTGTCTTTTGGGGAGCTTCACAAGTAGACCAGAACAGCAGAGGTTCTTTAGAAAAGTTGAGGAGAGCCTTGGGCACATACAAAAGGGCCAAGAGGCAATCTAGAGGCAGGAGGCGATGTTGCTGGAAAGAGGAAGGTGAGGTCTTGAGTGTAAGGGATATACCCAGGCAGCAGAACGATCATATGCCAAATGAAGGTGGACAAACTGTCCAGGAGAGCAGCACGTCAGAATCTACCTCTGGGAAATCTGTTGAATCAGGAAGGCTGTGATTATTTTGTACCTTGGATTATTTGTGTGTGCTCAAGCAAGAAAACTATGTAGCTATTTACTTGCTTGCCGAAAGAAAACAATTAGCTAGTGTTCTTAGTGATGCTCTTAAATGAGAACATTATTTTCGTTTTGCAAAACATTGCTCTTATTTATTGACTTTGTTTTGGAAACCTGCAAATGTTGGATTTCTCCTTAGATTAGGAGAAGGTTTAGAGCTCTTTATGATTCTTTCTCTCCACATGAGTTACATTTAGGAAAGTGCTGAGCAAAGAACGAGGGGGTGCTTAGCGCTCTCCCGCACTGCCTAGCATTGGTATAAAATTGCATCTTTCAAGAACTGGGATAAAGACTGTGAAGCTGAACCATTCCATTTCTGGTAACAATAGCATAATATTAATCACTTATTAACAGTCTTGGTCATTTGGCTTATTTCCTCATTTTCTACCAACCTTTTAAAAATCCTGTTTTGCCCTTGCTGGTCTCTCTCTTACAAATGGCATCAGCAGCTGTATCTCAGTTTGGAAGGATGTGTGTGTGGAAAGGGAAAGGAAAAGGGATGACAGGCTCTAGCCAACATACTTTTGCAGAACGACTGTTAGCTCACCACATTGCACTCTCTTTTTCCTGCTAATTACAGAAAAAGTGATTTATTAATATTTGTGCAATGGTAACTTCTCAGCTCACCCACAGCCTTTTCTAATCCAGCCAATTATTTTCAGTATTACTTTTAAGCTCTGACTTTAATTAATGGGGTGCAGAAGTTTAAAGCATATGGGGTTGCTTTTCTTAAGTCTGGGAACAAGCAGAGTTTAAAAACCCTGCAGATACACTTCTCAATACTGCACTTAAACTCTGTTTCTGAAAATACTACATATAAGTTGTCACATTTTCTTCAGCTTGACATAAAATTCTGTGACGTGTCACATCAAATAGCAACAATCATGAAATTTTTAGGGATGTGTCAGTTTTGAGATACATACTTTCTTGCTTTGATCCATCATGGTTCAATTGGAAGATAAAATAATCACTTCCATTTCTCACTACTTTTTTATAAAAACATATAATAAAATATATATATTTAAAAATTTTCAAAGTATTTGTTCTGAATCCGTTTTAAACAGGAAACTGTTGTTGCTGCTAAAATCTGCTGCAAAACCAGCACTTGAGTTGCAGTGATGTTTTTTGCCTGCTCCACAGTACAGCTTGAAAGGTGTCATCATTTATGGGATACCCGTGGTCATATCTGGACAGTCCAGTCTTCCTACGTTCGGAGCATGATCCCAGCCCATGAAGGACAGTGACAGATGCTCAGCACTTTGTGGACTGGGTCCATCTGAATAAAACTTCAGGTGCATTTTTAAGTGACTGAAGAGATAACCTCCCAGAAAACCCTTGCTCGCTTGCCGCGTTCCCTTTAGCAACAGGTGGAGTGAGGAGCGTGCAAACTTTGCCGGGATTTCACAGGGAAGCCAAGTAGCTACGGCATCACCTCTCCCTCCTGGGTGAACTCGGGTGAATGAAGTGGTGAGCAAGCCCCAGCACGCTGGGGTGCCCTCATGCCGTCCCCCCAATCCCTCTCGGGGGGTCATTCGTCTCGGGATCCCGTTGCGGCCGCGGTGGGTGGCAGCACACATCTGCCGGGGGGCTGGAGCACAGCTGCATGAGAGGAGGGCGTGCAGACCGGCAGCTCCATCCGCGGGGCGATTCATCAGCGGGACGGCTACTGCTGGGAGGAATTCCTCCCCGGCGGGATGAACCTCCAGTGACTCTTCTCAGGAGCCGAGGACGTCCCCCTCCTGCTTGGGCAGGGCCATCGCTCAGCCCAGGGCTGAACTCTCCCTCACCCCCTGACCCCCTCTTCAACTCCTACACCCACACCAAGGCGTGAACCGGGCCTCTGCGGGGCCCTGAGGCCTCCTAACCCGCCTCTGCTTCACGTACAGCCCCGCCGGGGCAGGGGGATGGATGCCCTCAGCCCCACAGCGTCACCTCTGCCTCCCCTCACCTAAAACAACCAGCCCAGGAGGATCGCCTGCCAAACCCTGACAGGAAAGTTCTTGTACGCTGGAAGGCATCGCTCGATCTCCTCCTCTGGAAGCCATCGCCAGTGTGGGGCATTGTGTCGGCGTCCTGGGGATGGGGTGCCAGTTCCTGTTTCCAAATCATCTGGTCTGACTGTGTCATGCTGGGGGAAGCGTTAAGGAAAGTGAAGCCCAAGGACAGCAGCTGAACCTTTGTGCTTTTTTTTTTTTTGCTTTTTTTTTCCCAAGGAAGCTTTCAATGTGCTTGCCTGCTGGGTCCTCAGGGAATAACGTGCTCCGGCAATTTATTACACTGTCTCTAGGCAGAGCCTACCGCTGCTATATGAGGGAATTACTTAAGGAGTTACTCAGGTCCAGGTGGCTGTTTGAGAACTTATATCAAGAACTTACATCACCTGCTCTCTCTTGTAGTTAAATTTAGGTCCCTTCCTTTGGCTTATTTCTCCTTTTATCAGAGCATTATTTAACCTCTGGTCACCGACAAAGAGACGCCTAAATAAGCTTCAGAGTACACCTGAGAAACTCTGCTGGGAACAGCTAAGCAGCAACATTTTCTTCTGAAAACCAGTGTCCTTTCACAGTGACTCTCATAGCTTCTGCTCTCCAGGGTTGGATGAAGGAGCTGCTAGACAGGAGAAAAGAAACAAAAGATAGCATGATAAGAGAGAAAGGTCAAGGGAAAGGAGAAGTCGAGGTATTTGCTTATATCAGAGAAGAAGAGGCAAAACTTGTGTTTCTTGACATTTTAACTTCTTAAGTATGTTCACCACTGCATTCCCAAACTGGGACAGGAGGTATAGTGAGGGGGCATGAGCATGCAGCCTCAGCATCCTGTGTCCTGGACCGACAAGGTGAGTGCTCAGGTGCTCCGACACTGTCATTGCAGGTCAGGAGAGCTGGTTAAGGTCAGAAAAGGAGAACATGCAGGGACACAGTTCTTCTCAGTAGCAGAGGGTGCCCAGTTCCAGGGGCTGATGGCAGAAACTTTATGGAAAAGCAGCTTGTGTGTGCTTTAAGTTTGTATTGCAATGAAATAGACTTTTTGGTGCTTTGGCTGTTTTTGTAAAAGCACAGTGAGGAATATAGTGTACACTTAAGTAAATTGGGACTCTGACTGCTAGGAACGGCCTGTATGGGGACAGGTGGTGGAGGTACCTCTTTCTATCCTGTGTCATCCTCCATAGAAATCAGCTAACGTTTACAGTGAAGCATTTTAAGGCAAACCGAAATCAGTGGTGTTTGCAGTGAAAAGCCTGCTCTGTAAACTGCGGTGGTTTGGGGGCTGACTGACAAGCAGCTTAGACATGTGGACACTGGGAGCAGGGTAGACAGCTGAAGCTGCCAATCTCTTCAGCTTGTCCCAAGGTAAAGCTGTCCCAGCTCATCAGTCAGCACCCTTGCATTTCCTTGGCTTGCAGATTTTAAAAAGGCTATCTATGCTGACCCATAAAATCTAGTAATATGAATGGGTGTGGTTTATGACTTTTTTGGCTGAATAGTAACCAGGAGGTTTAAAATGTTTGAAGATTTTTCTTTGCTCACACCTTCCATGTTTAGAATGGGATATTTCATAGCAGTTTTGCTTTTTCCTTTCATTCTGGTGGAATTAAAAGCAATGAGTGCAGCAAGTGCCTATAAGTCATGCAATTATGCTAGTGTTTTTTCTAAGGAACCTGTAAACATTGTACAAACTTGACATCTAAGGCTGTATGATGCTGTAGGCCAGTATCCTTTCAAATCAGAAAAACTAGATTCAGCTTTTGGAGATGAGATGTTCACAAGAGTCTACTAGATTTTCTTCTTTCCTAGAGAATGATTGTGTACAATACAAAATGCATTGCATAATTTAACACAAAGTGCAGTCTCTTCTCAGCAGAAGGGGGGAGAGATTAGCAAGTGTATCTGGGACACACAGACGCAATGAAAGACCTTCCAAGAATACAATGGGTCAAAGAGCATGGAGTTCTTCATAAACCTGTCTCTGAAATTTATCCAAGCCAGCAGCATAGGCGATTTGAGCCACCCAAATACTGAAAGTAGGACCTTGCTGTGAAAGTCCCTGCATGGTGCACAGCATGAGTCACCAGGACTCTTTGTCCTCTGCTGTGTGCCTGGGTAAGGCAGCTCCAGCATGAAACAGAATTCTCTCTCCTCAGCAGAAATAAGCCCCTTAGGTGCTCACCTGCTTCATTACACAGAATTAAAAAAGACAGGTTATGAGCAGAGAATGGACACATAGATTTAACTGCAGGCCTGATTTCAGAACTGAGGGATAAGCTATACATTTCTTTCTCAGACATAAGGTAAAACTGGTGGCTACACACCTCCTCCATCATCCTAGCCCTAATCTCCCTCTGCTCAGCTCTTTCTGCTTAGCTGTCCATGTGCAATAGTCTTTCCTTCTGTGACTCATGAGTCAGCCTGAGGTGACCATAACCTAGAACATCTCTAGTCCTCCTTATGGGCACAGACATACATGCAATGATCTGACTCCGATGTACCAGATCCCATTCTCTACAACCTGTTTTGAAAGCCGTCTTCCATTTAGTCTGTTTAGTAATGAGAATCAATAAATGGTTATTGGCGGGCCTGACCCATGACAGCAGGATCAGTTGCATTTTCACAGTGGGCATTTGCACAGACACCTTCGTGTATCATGACCACAGCACTTAATCAGTGTGATACTGAGATGTGAGAT
This sequence comes from Grus americana, assembly GCF_028858705.1. NCBI lineage: Eukaryota > Metazoa > Chordata > Aves > Gruiformes > Gruidae > Grus > Grus americana. The sequence goes on from NC_072853.1 coordinate 64,692,606, forward strand.
GCCTGCAGTAAAGTGGGCATTGATTCTAATAATGTCTTGAGTGACGTGGGACTGATCATCATCCTGGCATCAATAGGTACTGTCTCAGAAACATATGCATGATATACCATAAGCGTTGGTTATTTGTCAGTCTAGTGTCCTGGAAGAGATTGTTCCTAAACCAGCTTAAAATAATCTTTTGGAGAAAGATCTAGAAAAAAAATATTTATAATTGTGTTGACTGACATGGCTTGAGCCCATTTCCATTTCTGGGCCCTCTTGGGAAAGTTAGATTAAAACAGGGGAAATACTTTGCATAAAAATGATTTTCAAGGAGTAATGAATGAAATGATAATGCGCAAGCTACGGTGCATCGATCACACTGTTGAAATAACATCCGATGGATTTCATAAAGCTGACCTTCCCCCGTCTTCTTTTTCCTGGAAATATCTATCTTTTTCCATGTGTAAATGCTGCAGCTTCATTATGATCTCCTATAACCAGTGCCTCCTTATTATCAGGTAAAGAGCAAGCCGAGTGATACTGCCTTTTTCCTTCTTCAGCTACTATCAAAACAGTGCAACAACCCCAGTCACAAACTCAAGAGTCTTTTGACAGCAGCAATTAAGCAACTTAATTAATGAGTGAATAAAAATGATAATATTTACTGAATGGGAGCATCCTGTTTTGCATTTTTATTCAAACTGTGCACCTGAAGAATACCACTGAGTATACTACCTACTCCCCTTCTGCTTGCAAGCTCTCTTCTTTTTTTCCCCCCACACTATTTTGACTTTGCATGCACCCAAACGCTATTGCACGTGTAGACACCGCCACAATGCTGAGGCATCAAAAGTCTCTTCCAGCCAGCTGAGGGGAATTTGCTGCTATCTTTGTTGTGTTTCTGGCTGACCCTTAAAACTTGGCTCATATTTAAGGGACAATTTCCATGGTGCATTTGTAAGCCTGAACTTTACATCAAAGTAGGTGATTAATTACTGATAAATGGCTAATAAAACATTAATGCATTTTGTAATTAACAAACCTTGGAATGACAGTTCTCTCCGCCCACCTTCTCAACATGGTTCACATGCATGTATACAGACTTCCGCTCCCCCTGCATTCTTTATTTGCCTGTTAATCTGTGCAACCTCCATATATCACATGCATACATATATTTATATATTTTAGTCTGCATGGATTTTCTCAATGAAATATATAACCCATCTCAAGTGCAAGTAAAGCCCCATACATAATTATTTTGGAATGACAGACAGTGAATTCCTTAGCTATTATTTTTGACGACCCTGTCATGGATGCCAGGCATATATTGTGGTAAGAGCCTGAGAAACTTGGGAAAACCCACCTGGGGAGCAAACTCCTTTTTTCTTTATGGAAAGGTTCCCCAAGTGACAGGCCTGCAATCCTGGGTGAGCTTAATTAAAGTCAATAGAGAAAACTAAAGCATTCAAAATTGCTGCCTTTGGGGCTCCCCCACTCTTCTTTTTCTTCATTTGCTGACACTTTTAAGGGGAAGGTGCATTTTAAATTCCTTATTTGGGGCTTGGGGCTCAGTTCATCACATTCCCCTTCTGTTCTGTATCCCACATTAAATCTCTCTGACACTTCAAAGTGTTGTTTCCCATGATTTATGGCTAACTAATGCAGGTGCACTGGGCCTCCTGTGAGGTGCTGAATGCCCTCTTTGACATCAGTATTAATGAAGGAAGTTTTGGCATACAAAGCCAGGTAAGGGATATTACCTAAGATTGCAGATAGGTAAACTGAGGCCCCCAATAAGACAGCAATGAAGCCAAAAGACGAACTTTACCTGGCTCTCAGAGGTCTGCAATATTTGCTAAGCCTCTTGCAGGATGAGATCTACTGAGAGTATCTGTCTTCCTCCTTGGGTTTTTTTCACCCCTAATCTGCCTAACCCAGACCTTCTGTCCCCATTCCTGCCTCATTCTTTCTCCTCTTCTGCCACAGTTCCCCATCACAGGCCAGAGACACGCAGGAACGACGGAGCTGGGAGCGTACATGGATGAATCAAAAATGCCTTTGTGTAACAGGATCTTGACCATCTGCTGCACCTGCCATTTCAATCCCTTGTCTGTTTTGAATCACACGCTTTCAAATGTCACAATCACCACCAGGCCTGAAGCTTGGATTAGTTCTTGAGTGTGTAGTGCTTGCTTTTGAAATGAATGGCAAAATGTCTACTGACTTCAGCACAAGGGCTCATCAACTGATAGCTACAGTCTCCTTCATTCGGACACCCCTAATCCCCCCTTTCCTGGCAGAACTCATTGGAAGTGGTGTCAGTAACTGCAGCGAGATGGGGGCGTTTGGGAATAACTACCTTTAGGGTTTGCTTTTGGAATAAAATCCTCATTTACCAGCCTCTGGTAATAAGGTGGGACATGACTTAAAAGTGAAGGATTTTTATTAGTATCTAATGCTAGATGTACTAAATGAGATTTGTGGATTAGAAAAGCACTTTAAACATTCAAGTGATCAAAATCCCTGATGATAAGGATGGGTGTCAGAAACTCCCCAGTTCTGACTGTTGGTCCTATAACACCTACATTATTCGCTACATGCTAATCGAGGCTGTTTGTACATTTATTTTAAAGGGACCGGTATGGTAGGATGGTAGTAATTACATATTGTTTCCTCCACCGTGCTCAGAAACATAAGACTTATGCTGTGTCAAGAACAGGGGAAAGTCAAAGTCCAGTAAGTATAGCTCACTGGGGTTAAGACCAGAGCTGCTGGACTTGCATGTGAAGCTGGAAGGGGCTGAGGTGAAGAGATCCACTCAGCTTCATAGTGATAAGAGCCCTGTGCAGAAAGCTACCTGGGACCTCAATTCTGAAAACAACCCTTCCCATTCTGTTTCAGGCTTGTGGGATATCTAAAATCCAGCAGATCTGGTTCCAGTCCATTTCTATTTCAAACCGTGGCAGACCAAACATCTCCTCCTTTCCCTATTCCTCCTTCCCATGCTCCCTTGGCAAACAGCTCACTGCTTTACTTCCCTCCTCGAGGAAGGATATCAACGCTGAAAAGGTTAAGTGTGCTGCCTTATGAGTCGGGATGTTGTGAAATTTACACTCATTAGCTTCTCTGGGTGGCCATCAGGAATTTAATTAATATCCTTGACATGGGTTGTTGTAAGTGATATCGTGGCTTCCAGATGCCCATTGCTGAGAGAGACAGAGATTGCACTTGTGAAGAGTGACAGCTTTCAGGAGTATGCAGAGGCTTTGTACTCTGTCTTGCAAGAAGAAAGACAGCTCTGGTTGCCACCTTCTTCCTGTGGGAAAAAAGGAAGAAAAAAAACGGCAGCCTTTTTGCAGGTAGCCTCACTCATGACAGTAACATCACGTCTGTTTCTGCCCTTGTCAACACATCTCACTGTCCACAATCACTCATCATCTCCAGACAGACAGCACTGGAGGAGATCATCAATTGCCAATGCAATTCAGCAGATACACTTCATAAATTTTAATTACATTCCCACTGAAAATGAATGGTCAGAAAATATAAAACATCTGCCATCCAGATCATTTACATTTTTCGTACAATAAATCATCAGTAACATCCAAAACAATGGATTAAATCATGTGGAGTGTGATAGGTCAAGAAAGAAGGAATGGCACCCATTGTGTGATTACTGTTTGGACCAGAGCCATTACACGGTGTACAGTATCAAGGAAAATAAAAACATTAAAAAATAGTAACTGTTTGGACTTGTCCTCATAAATAAAAGATCTCTGGTCTCAGATAGACCCTGCTAATGGATCTATTACTCTGTCTATGGAAAAATGAGGGCTTGTTTAAGTAAAAGAATATTTAGTTAATTAAGATGGAGGAAAATGAGCATTTATCAATTGAGTGGCTGGGCTATTTAGCTTGTAAATAGAATAAAGAAGTGATGTCAGTGGAAAATAATCTGTTAATCAGGTTTGACTAACATCATGACTGTTAAAATACCTCAATCTACTTTTTCTTTAGTAGAGTGGCATGAAATCCCAGTGTGAGATCACCAAACAATGTGTCCAGATCACATATTTTACTTGGCGAAGCATCGGGCTGTAGGCTTGGCAAGCCAGGCATGGGATCCAGAGGGGATCTATTAGATCCTCTCAGCCCATGTTTGGCAAGGGAGCCAGTCCTGATGGTGGTGGGTGCAGTGATGCTCAATGAGCCCTACTCCAGCAGATAAAAGACCTGCGTTCAGCTCCCCTTCTCCTTCCAGCTACTGAACTGCTGGAGATACAGGCTGAGGCAGCAGGAACGTGTTTCCTTCCACAGAGAGTTTGAGGCAATGCAGCCAGAGCCAAGACTGCAAAAAAATTACTGTCTGGTCTAGGTACCACTGATTTCCTCAAATCTGGTGAAATTTAGGTGCCTCAGACTCTTAAAAGTTTGGGTCCATTTTAGCTCTAAACTGTAGCTGCTTTGTGTTGTTCAATATCATGGGTAATTTTTTTCTTGAGCAATGATACCATCTTTATCTCACCTTGTGCTGCATTTTCCCCCAAACGATGCTTTCTTCAGCAATCCTTCTCGCTGCTTGCACTGTTACCAAACCTGAGACGTTGTCCTTTTTGCCTTGAGGCATTGTCATTTTCTAAAAACTGCAAGTGATTTTGGCCGGATCCACCTCAAGGCTTGTTTGTTTGTTTGTCTTTTAAATAGTACCAATACAAAGGCATGGAATTCCACGGGAACAGCAAACTGTGAACACACTCAATCACAAGTTGGTGGATACGGCACATCCTCATCCCTAGAGCAGATGAGAGATTAGTGTGTTTGTTAACCTCAGTATCTTTCCTGTTGAATGAAATGGGTGGAAATCAGGTATACACTGAGCAAATGTTTATTTTGACTGGAAGCCCTGTCACTTTGTGTATTTATGTGAAATAGAGAGATGTATGCTTAGCCTGAGGAGGTATCTGCACTCTTCAAAAAAAGGCCATTGATGAATGGCTGTAAAAGCTATACTTTTATCTGTTTTATGTTCTTCTAATGCTGCTAAATTGTTGTATATTAGGTTAAAAAATAGTTCATTCTGACGTTACATCATGAGCATGTCTCGCAATGGTATGTGCAATATAAGCCTCTTTCATTTGACGATTTACTGCTGTTAAAAAGAAATAAAAATCCTCATAACATATGAGAGAACAATGCAGCTGAGAGATTTTTCAAGGTGTTCAGCTTGAGATTTTAGGCTTGAACTAGGAATAACATTTTTTGACTCGAGGTATCTGCATATTTTTAACTCAGTTACACAAATATCAGAGGGAAAGAGGTAGCAATTTTTTCCCTCATAGAGATGTTTTACTTCATACTAAACTCCTTTACAACAACAGTAATTATTGAAAAATATCACAGAAGTGCTGCAGCACATGTTATTATTATTAGTTACTATTTATACGGTGACACATATTGCTCTACAGACAAATAAAAACAATGTGGCTTTCCCTCTCTCACAACGATGGTTTATGGGCTTTTTTTACTACGAGTTTGGCCAGCTGGTTTGGATATGACAAGTAATTCCCCCCAGATCTATTCCTTTTGCCTCAAGCCCCATCCCAAATGGGGTTTGTTGTTTTTTTTTTTTAAACCACAAAGTGTTTGTGCCATTCGTTGTCTCATCTTCCCACCTTGTGCCCCATGTCCCCACTCCCACCCCTCCCCACACTTCTCCGATCTCCCAACCCCTGCTGCTTTTTTCAGTCCCATTACTGCCATCTTCACGTCTGCTCAGTTCAGGTCTGGAAGAAAATCATCAAGCCATTGTGCAAAGTTCACAGCATCTCTGCCCAGCCTGGAAGCAAAATGTATCAGCAGGCCAGTTTTCCCAATATTTCCAGTCTTTTGCTTCAATGGTGCTCATCTGTGGGTGGGAGGATACGGGATAGTCCATCGGACTAACTCCTTCCTTGCGGCTTTGTGCCCCAACAAAGCGCAGTCCCCACTTACCCACTGCCCATTGCTTCCTCCGAGACTTTCACACAGGGAAGCCAAACCACGTCCTTAAGGCGCTGGCCGGCCCAGCATCTTGAAGAGGAAACACGTTACTTACTCTGAAAGGAAATTACTGTTATACTTGTGCTCTTCAGGGAGTGCTGTAGGGGTTGCTAAGTGCAAGTCTGTTAAGCCTTCCTTACACCTCAGATTTACAGATTTCAGGGGGGCCGGTTGAGGCCCTACATTCCCAAAAGCTCCTTCAGCCAGGCACAAACAAGAAGTTTTAGGAAGTTTGTCCAGTCCTATAAGTGATGTCGGCACTTCTTTCTCACTGTACCTCCAGCATTAAATATCTTCTGCAAAAATTATAGTGATTGAGGAGAAATATAAAAAAGCATGTAGGCACCTGACGTGCCACTTGGTCAGAACACAATTGCCTGAATTGAAGTCATCCATCTAATTTCTTATGCACCTGAAATCGGCTCAGGTAGGGTACCTAGAAGTTTCTAATACAGCTTTAGCAGTGGTGACTAGGTTTCCATCAAGCACATGCTGTTGACACGCGTCTCCCGATCACCCCCACCGGCTGAGCTTCGGTTTGCATCCCAGAGAAATGTCAGAACGTGCCAGCTGGGTTCCTCTTGGGTAAAATCCAGCCGGAAAAAGCACTCCGGGAGCCCGCTGAACATGCTGAAGCCACAAACGGGCAGCTCAGCCTACGGGACCATCCTGCAACTAGTCCAGGGAGGCTGCCCTGGCAGGCGAGCGCTGTGGATGCGCGATGCTCACTCCCAACTCTTTTGCTGTACATATCTGCTCCTATTGGTCTGCACGACTAATGCAGGCACAGCCACTCTAGCTGCGCAGTTCGTCCCAGAGCTGGCTGCATGTGTGCATACGTACATGGGTCTATGTCACCTAGACGTGCGTGTGCGTGCACATGTGTGTGCACACGTAATTTATCATTTTTGTGTGATACACCAAAAATAATGTATGAGCTCCCTCTGCTGCTTTATACAAAGAAATTAATCAAGAAAATTGCTTGCGAAGCTGAGAGCATTTTATTCGTGTCTTGCTGATAATGCTGTATGCACAAGTAGTACTAAAAATAATAGCATATTATGCTTGCAAAGCACTGTCCAAACATTAAATAATTAAATAAACAAACGAATCTGTGTTGGCTGCATTGCCTAGTAAAATATTCCAAATATGTCTATTTCTATGGAGTGAAACATGCCAATATTTTGGTCAAAAGATTGTTTTCTGACTTCCAAGAAGCCATCATTAAAAAAAGTGAGAACTCTATTGAGAGGTAAGCTATATCAAATACAGCTTGATCTTTTCTTCTTCTTAAAGAGAAGAAATAATTTTCAAATGTTTAATGGTGATATATTATTGCATGTTAATAGTTTTTGGATGTCTTTTGCATTTTGTTAAACAAGCTTAGTTAAACAATGTGACATAAGCTACTTCTCGAAGTTTATCTGAACTTGTATGACCCATAGAATGAAAAATCAGATTAATTTAGTGATGAAAACAGAGCCTTGCTGAACAGCGTGGTTCTAAAGACTTAAAGAAGCTCTAAAATATATTGTTGTTTTTTCTTTCTTTCCTCCGCTTCCTAATTCTACTGCTTTTAAAAATGGTGCCAGAGAGGTTTCTGAAATAGCTTATTATTTTCTGTATTGGAAAGTGTAATTTTGATAAATTGACTTGCAAACAAGTTATTTCCTGAAGGGGCAAAATCAGAAGTGTAGTTCTCTGAAAGTTTTCAGAGTAAAACTTCAATTAGAGCTGGATGAAAATTTGCAGTCAATTTTTCATCCTGAAAAATATAGATTTAGTTAAGCAGGAAAAAATGATGTATTTCTATCAATTCACAGGATCAGTTTGAACGACTTTTGAAAGATTTTTTTGACATTTTGAATTACAGAATAATAGACTGAAGGTACCCCTAGAGTCATCTGATCCCTGCCCAAATTAAAGTGTCTCAATATTGCTTAAGTGGATGCTTTTCTCCAAAAACGTACTTCATTAAAAAAAAAAAAAAAAAGATATGCAGGAAAAACTCCCAAAGTAGGTGAATGTTTTGAATCACGCTAGACACTGAATTTGACATAAAGCAATGCTTGCCGTTGCCTTTCAGCTTGCTGAGAATTCAAAAAATACTTAACCAAAAAAAATAAACCAAAAAAAATTTATTGTCAGAACTGTCCATGACCAACCAGCTATATGTGCAGGGCTACTTGAGGGCTTGAACTGAGAATGAGAGACAGTGGGAAACAAATAGGAGAAACCTTGCACTGGGATTGCATCAACCACACAGGCTGAGCCAAACACCCAGTGGAGTTTGCTGCATATTAATTGTTGCAGGAATCTGCAAGAACTGTAAAAGAGGATAAACTTCAGCAGTTTCAAGTTTTCAGAAAATCTTCATTATTATGACTACTTCTGCACTTTGACTTCAGGACTGGGCATTTCCATGGCTTTTGGACAGTTATCTATTTAGGTTTCTCACAATACATTTGTTTAACAATTATTTGCTGCACTGTCCCTGTATGGGCCAAATGGGCTGATACCCTTTCCTTAACTTTCAGTCCATATACTTCAGCTGTCCTACAACAGACATGTAACCGAAAGGCCATTCAGTGCAGCCACTTCTAAAGACGGGCTATTATCTCATTTGTCATAATTTTTTAAACATCTGTAACTTGTTTCTCTATGTGCATACAAAAGCATTAACATGCACAGGCAATTGATACCAGACTAGACTAACCATCTAGCTATCTGTATTTTCTCCACCATTAATGACTTAGCAAGAATAAGTGGCATTTGAGATCCTCCTTTTTCTGTCAAGCCTTGCTCCAGTGAAATTACTGGAAAACACTATCTCTGTCTGATTAAGTGTCGAGCTGGGATTTTGTGCTTTGCTAAGTAACCACTATAACAGAGTCCTCTTCTATGCCTTAATTGCTGTGTAATATTACCGCACCATATTGCACAACAGCTATTAGGTAGCTGCATTGGAAATGGGTGCACCCCTCACAAAAACTGGGTTTTAATAAGCCATCCTTATTTGTCCACATTTGCCAGCCCTGTGTGCCGTGGCAGTCTCTCTGTGAACACTTCTGATAACGTTAGTCTCTATTCTGCTTCTATTACTGCACCAAATTTGGGTCTAATAAACACACTATTCACTGATGGAGCTATAATTATCCAATCTGCAGGCTTTGCACATATAGGATTTGATGAATCAGATATTCTAACATAGGGCCTGATGTCTCTTCTGGCAACTTCACCACCTCAGTAGTTTGTGTTTTTCAGTTTTAAATTGGTAACATTAAATGTCTTTAATAGCTTATTACTGGAATCCTTTACACGACAGAGATGTAGTGAATACAAATAGAGTACTTGACAAATCAGAGACTGTGATGGTTGGCAGATCCCATTGGCAATTTTGTAATGTGCTCAGGATCACAGATATTAGAGTTGGAAAAGACACATTAGGTGAAAGCCTAGCTTGACTGAAGTAAAAGACAGAACTTCTGCTGAGTTCAACGGGGCCAGTTGCATTAACAGTGTTGTATTATACCACCTTTCAGTATTGATCATAGCAATCCAGTCTGTGTGCAGTTCTACAGGGAGTTCCCTGAATCCAGGCACTGAGGCTTGGTAGGAGAGCACACAGCTATAAGCTTTATTGATTGCTGTATTCATTTAACACTGGCCAAACTCCCAAGGCCCTACCTCTGGGCTTATTGAAATTTACAGAGAAGTTTCTTCTTGATGTATAATCCTGGTCAGGAATCCAAAGAGATGTCCCTTGGACATTACACAGCACAGCTTGAAGTGACTCAAAACTCTCACAAGATCCAGAATGACTTCTGCTGAGCTTCCTAGATGTTTTCAGTGAGCACAGTAGGCTTATTTAAGGTTACGCGTTAGAGCCATGGGCTCCTTCTGAAAGCCTGAGTCTGAATATTTCCCCCTGTCCTCAGAAGTATAAATGAACCTCTAAAGAGGCAACTGAGTATGCATCCCGAAACAAGGTTCCCTCAGGTGGCAGAGGCAGGAGGCTACCAAGGAACTGAGACAGCTTGCACTGAGGATTGGGATTAGAAGAGCAGCATAGAGCACTCCAGAAGTCTATGGCAGAAGGCATTATTTAGAACACCCTAAACCTCATTGGCGCTCCAGTTGTCCTAAATACTCTTCAAGTCCATCCTGGGAGTTGGGATTAAAGATCAATATAGCGGAAATGTGACTTGGATGTACTTTCCTACTCACGGTCACGATGAACATAAACTAAGAATTGAGTCCCTGGCGTGGTTGCATACAGTTTCACTGTCATTTCTCAAGGCTTCAGGCTTCTGTCCTGCTGAATAGAAACCAGAGACTAGTCTCCAGACATGAGCCCTTGAGAAGAAAAGCTACCAACAGCTGCAAAACAGTACCTTGTATGTAACCTGTGCACTAACGTACTCTGCTGATAAAAATCCACGGTCATGTATCATTTCAAATCCTTCCACTGGCTTTCAGGCAGTAACTGAAAAGCAAAAATGCAAGGTGATCATTGCCTCAATAAAAACCTTTCAAAGCCAAGTGTAAATGAATGCTGTGAAATACACATTTTTTCCCCATGCATCTCACAGATCTGAACCCTGAGGATCAATCAGTTGCGTACAGAAGTCATGACCCTGCTCTCATTGCTCTAAGGAACTGTTGTCTCACTGCAGGCTATGACCCTTGGTGTGAACCTGGTAATATTACTACTTGTGGGTCTATCAACAACAAGCCCTCTGTGGTCCCAATGTGCTTAAGAAAACTTAATTCCTCTTGTTCCAAATGTAGGGATCTCTTTTGTGCCAATTACCCTTTGACACTGCTATTCAAGCTTACTTTTCCAAATACTGGTCCCATAAACACTGTACCCTTCACAAGGGGAGACGCTGGTAATAACAAGGAGAGCTACTGCAAAAATGTTTTCTCTTGATGTTCCCATTTTGGTTTGATTGCTAAATGCATGTCACTGCCTTTTAGAAAGCTTTACATAATGGCTGGATAGCTGACTTCCTCATGACTTAATCTACAATTGTAGGCTTAGCAGACAGGTTGTAAATGCTTTATTGTCCCCATGGTAGTGTTAGATCTTCCTTTGAATCTATGGGTGAAATCAGATTCCTAGAAATCCCTATTCAAATATACCTTAGCATCTACTTCCTCAGTGGTCAGTCACAGTCTCTGAGAAACCTTCTTTGTGGCTATACTAGCCTTGGAAATACATATTTCATTTATTTCCACATTCATGAACTGAAATCTCTTGCTCTGACAAGGAGGTGAGTCCTGGCTAAACCAGTGTTCGGATGCTGCAGCAGCAGCAGCAGCATTATTATTAATGCTTACGGTTGCTCTGCTTGCTGATTCTGTAGAAGAAGCATCAGGGCAATGCACATAGGTCTGTTAGCAACCGTTTACTTGTGAACTATCCATCAGGGGCTGGGAAGTGAAAACCTGATGTGGAGAGCGCCCGAGCACAAGGGGATGCTTGGCCTTCTCCACTCCACTTCTGCACTGGTGACTTTTATCTACCACTCTGCTCCTTTACTGAGCAAATAAATAAATTTCCCGTTGCTTTCTATCGTAAGGTCCTGATGACTTTTCCGGCTGAGTGGCAGGGTACCCCACCAGCAGGCAGCTGGGCAGCATAGGTCAGGCTGTTCATTTGCAAAATGAGCAGGCTGGTGGCCCTGGGATGCAGGAGCACTGTGAGAGACCTGAAGGAGAGCAAGCACAATTGATGGCAGCTGATAGCTTGATGGCCTGGAGGCCTTGCACAGGCTCATCCAAGGCACAAATGCCACTTCTGGTTCTTGAGAAGGGCAGAACAAGCTTAAAAAGGATGAAGAGTGACATTGCAAGGGATGTTGTTGAGGGAGACTGGGCCCTCTTCCTGGCCACTGATCTGCTCTGGGGCTATCAAGAACGCACTACCTCTTAGTCATGATTTCTTCACCTTGCTGTAACTCGCCGAGTTAGACTGTGCTCCTCAGGGCAAAGCCTCAGCTGCCTGCCCTGCTTCTCAGCAGGGCTCCTTGGCTTATACTCAGCCCAGCTCCTGCCGCAGTGCCCTGGCTGCTTCTTGACTCAGAGAGGAACAGGGGGAGCTCCTACATGTCCGCGAGGAGCCCACTGCCAGACCTCAGCTGCAACTGCATGTGGAGAAAGCTGGGGGTTCATCTCATATTGGGGGCTGTGGTTGGGAGCAGCCACTGTACAAATAAGTAACCCTACTCATCTTGCCTCTTCGGCAGTTGAAATGGCAACGAGGTTCATTTTTTAATAGATGCAGGCTGCAATAGTTAGCAACATGCAGGATCTGTTTCTAATGCCTGTCATTCCCTTGCCGAAAGACCACAAGGATGGCCTGTGACCCAGTTCATCTGGCCTGAAGCTTTCTGCTCTAGAAAAAAAAAAAAAGGTTTACTGTCTGCTTTTTCTTTTCCTTTGGTCATTCTGTGAAAACTAACGTTTCTTTTGCTGTTGCTGTTGGCATTTTTAACCAAAAGTTAGCAGCTTGGGAACTGGTGGTCTGCCACAGCAGTCACCATGTGCTGCAAGGTGAGAGTTGCCCACCCTGGCTATGGGCTGGACAGGCTGCGAAAGGGAGCAGGGAAGAATGAATGATGAGTGGATGAGGCACCGTAGGATCAGGTTCACTTTTCAGGGTTACACTGGATGGTGTTAATTATAGTAATGTTACCTGCTTCCTTCTCCACAGGGTGTTTCAGTCATGTCCCATAGGGAGGTGCTCAAATAAGCAACAGTACATTTCTTTCCCTTAGCACGTGGCACTGGTGAGACCACACTCCCATTGCTGGCTGATTTAGCGAAGAAGCTACCGTCCCAGTCTTAGTTTACTGCCAAGTCCTGTTGTGGGCACACAGCGAAAAGGAAGGGGTTTTTTATATATACACCCTACATATTGGGGGTGGCAATATTTTTTGCTCAGAAAACTTTTTGCCTACGCTGAAACAAAGAATGGGGAAACCCTCAGCCCCAAAGAAGAGAGCTTTGGAAAGTTACGTGCAAAAGAAAACCAGATATACAGCCTATCATCTGCTGAATTTGTACAGACTGGATTTTTCCTGACATACTAGTTAATGACAGTGAAGTTTGAGTGGCCTTTGATACTGATTATAGCAATTCAGTTTCAAAGGGCTGACTTGGGTTGTCTACTATTACTATAGTAGGTTTAGTGTTTTTGTTTGAGCAGCTCAGTTAATTTTAGGTGGAAAAGGCCTTATTCTCCTGTGGTTAGCACTTTGGGTAGTCACTTCCTGAAGAGCTTCCTCTCTGATGGCTCCCTTTGGGCACTTATTTCCAGTGAGTTAAGGTGGGCTTTTGGGTCAGAGCTTACAGAGCTGTGAGTCAGGAGAGAATCAAGGATGATAGATTTTTCTCACTCTCTCTATCTCTGTACTGCTTTATTTCTGGAAAATCAAATATAACAGTTTAATCAAAAAGGAAGTGGGAAACAATATAAAATATACTGCCTAGCTTTTGCACAAATAAAGAATAAATGAAATAGAAGCATATTCATCAAAATCCAAGTCAATACTGAAATAAAGTTGGCCCCTGTTGGTATATGCAACATAAAAGGAAAAGAAAAAAGTAGGGAGCAAAGCACTTATAAAAAGTAATATTTTTTTTGGTGAAATAGCTGTAGTTCAGAATATAATAGCAGTAATGCACTCTATGCATAAATGTTAGGGCGGGGGGGTAAATTTGGGTTTAAATTAGATATTTTTCTTTCTCTGCAAAGAGAATAACAGAATAGCTTTGGATATAGCTTAGGACTGGGAATTAAGACCTGGGTAATTTGGGAGGAGCTGAATTACAAAAATCCAATGTGATCAATGGTAACGGGGCAGATGGGCCCTTTAAAGACCTGGCAAGGCAGGAGGCCACACTCATAATACCACGATGTACAAGGACCGGGAATCCACCCAGGGAACTGGGAATCCTCCCAGGGGCTCCTAGCCAACAGCCTTAAATAAAGCCCTGGTGCAGAAGGAGCATTGGAAATGTTAAAAAAATAAAGAAAAAGAGAAAAGGCAAGGCAAAGTAGGCTGCAAAGGGACTATCAGTAGAAATATTTGTCCTAAAGTGTCTGAGGGAAACTGCTGCCTGGTTTTTGTTTGTTGCTCTTTCTCTTAATCTGGGTTTGGGAAAAAGCTGCTCGGGAGTTTCCCCTGGCACAGCTTGGCTCTGTGACCTGGTGGAAAATGACATGGGGCTGCCCCCACCAGCTACACAGTGGTCCCTAAGAGGTGACCTGATCCCCACTCAGATCAGCAAGCATTCCTTCAGCTCATCTGCACCACCCTCCTACAGAGCTCCAATACCTGAATTCACCACCATGCCAGGAAGCATCCACTCGGGCTAGAAAGGATTTGATCTCCTCAGGTGGAAGGACCTATCCAAGAACAGACTCTAATAGGAGGCAGTGACTCTTTGCCATGCCATCACTCAAAACAGTAGCTTAGAAAGTGGTTGGGAAAACTAAACGATGACCTGTTCCATCAGATGTTCACTGTGTGCATGTTTTCCTCTCAAGTTTTCTCATGGAGTACCAAAGTGCTGTCAGGAAGGGCTTTAGGAAATTGTTTTCCTTATAATTTGTTCTGGTCTTGTTCTTCAGGATTAGGACGAGCTTTTGGGATTGGGATGTGCATTTCTTTGAATAAAAGTTTGGGTCCACTGATGCCAATATAATTCTGCCATGGCTTTATCTATGTCATGTCAGTAAGATCTCTTGACGCCAAATGAATGATATCTGGACAACGTAAGAATAAAGCTGTACAGGTTAAGCCAACCTTGCCTTGCATATTGTCCAAGAACCATAACTCTAAGAAAAATACTACCAAAGTGAAAGGCAGGAAAGAGCAGAAGCTTATCAAACCTTTTCCTTCCCTTTCCATTGATGTCTTTATGATAACCAGATTTCATGAGAAACAAAGATCTGGAAAAAACCTGGGATCCAGCTTCCTCTTGGTCTTGAGGGGAGACCTGAGGAAATTTATAGAGCATTTCACAGAAATGTTTAATAAAACCACCTTTGAGTCCTATAAGGTCATCGAGGTTACAGAAACTCCAGTTTGCTGCAGTTGGGAGGAGGCCAACAAATGGATCACATTGCCAAGTGGTTGTGGTACTAGTAAAGTTTCTGTCAAGAGGTTTCAGTTCAAGCACACTTCACACCTGATGAAGGCATTGCTTTTTTAATCTGGTTTTACATTGTGGTCCCTCGTTGGATGCAACCTAACTTCTGGTGCCAGAGATATGTGGTCAGTTCAGCACAGGATGCAAAACTACCTTTCTCCATACTGACCTTTTTATCCAGAAAAGGAGAGAGAGAAAGCCAGCACCTGACGACACTGGTCAGGTAAAAGCATGGAAAGAGAAGCCCAGAGTGCCAAGGGAAGCAGAACAAGACACCAATGCCATGATGTCCTTACGTAGTGAATTGCTTCATCTATGTCCCCCCCTACTCTACCCAACAGAGGTTTTGCGGCACCTAGTGCCTGTGATGACTCCTCTTACCCTCACTCTCTTTGAATGTGTTTTGGCAGACCTGCATTTCCTGACTGACTTTTTTAATGTGGGTATTGGAAAGGCAGATGTGTGGTTTGCCTCCTGAGCAGGAGAGCAACTGCCTGCAGAATGCTGCTAGCTGGGAGATTTAACTGCATAAACTGAAGTGCTGTGAGTGGTGATTTTAGAATTGGCACGTTCTCTTTTCAACTTATAAACTTATTTAGATATTTATATAGACTCATAAAATATAGCAGGAATGTTTTAATATATTTACTTTCATAGGACAATTACATATATCCTGAAACTGAAGCTGTTATTTTTGTTTTCTTTGCTTGTTATCCAGTAATATGTAAATTATTGATCACATCCACTCAGGCTTAGCAAATCTTGCATTCACATATGTCTTTTTAATGACTGAAATAGTGATTTTTTTAAGAGTCTGTGGGTAGTAATGTTAATTGGCATATAGTGCTGAAGAACTGCTTTAACGCACCTACCAAACAAATATGTCTGCCATGATGCTGTCATGGTTACCTTTGATGTGAAATCACCATCCTATTGCGCAAGAAAGGAGGGGCAACATTATCTGGAAAGAAGAGTTCAAATGACAATGACACTGATTTCTAAGATGAGATTCTGCCCTTATTACCGCTACTTTGACTTTCCTGGAGCTCCTAAGATGCACCTGAGGGTAGAAATGGAAACAGAATGTGGCTTATAAAGGAGTTAAGAGTATTTCTTATTTTTCTGGCAAAGAAAGAAAGAGGGAGCGGGAAGGACCCTTTGAGATTGTAATGTATTTGCTAAGAAAGAGACAGATGAAGGTAGAGTGAGTGGAAAGTTTTGATGAAGTTGGAAAGGCTGAATAAAGGAAGTTCCATTCAGGGTGGGAAGTGTGGTCTTCAACATCACCACCACTTTGGCTCCAAGTCAAATTAAATAATGGATGTTTTCCTTGACCTTGTGCTACTTTCACAGTGTGTTATATGATACGTTCAAAAATTAAACTAGCCCTTAATAATACTCCTTAGTTTGGTGTTATTATTGGAGTACCCCATACAGCCTAATCCTCCAGGCTTCACTTGGACTGAACTACCAGTGTTTTCAGAGCAGATTTCACCAAACTGTCCAAAGAAAGCCTGTGAATACAGTCTCATTTCAGAGCAGTACTGCACATTCCCAACGCTAGCTGAAATGATAGCTGAAATGGGTTGGAAATATCCTGCAGTAGTGTTTGGAGATATGTCAGCATTGCTTGTTTTCATCAGTCTGGAAATACTATGAGATTTGCTGGAAGCAGCAAGAGAGGAGTGAGGCTCTTCAGTGGAAATAATGGACTTCAGGTTAAGGTGGAAGACGCAGATGAGTTCCTCTTGGAATCAGCTCGTTCACCTCTGGCCCCTAGAAAACATGCAGTAATGGGCCAACACTATCAAGGACCTGTAACTGTGAGCTCAGAACTCTTTCAGATCGGCATAAATAGGATCTGTCTGTGCTTGTAGAGGTGCCTAGTCTGCATTTTTATAGGTGCATAAATAACTTGGCAAACTCAATTAATGCACAAGCCAGGTTAAGACCTTTATGAAAGAAAAACATTGCTGCATTATTGGCATTAATGTGATTGAAAGGGCGAGTGCAGAGATACAATGCCATATGGTGGCAAGCAAGGCCTATGGCAAGCTTTCTGCTTCCCTGGAAGGGGGAAACAGGGTGGCAGCTTGGGGGAGTGGAGCGGAGAGTGACCAGTGTACCACTCTTGAGGATCTTCCTCAGGTTTTCCCTGTCATCGTTACTAGTGAAGGAACAGGGGACTTTGCCTATCCTCACCTGCTGTAGAGCCTAGAGTATTTATAAACTTTTCCCTTAGGACAGGAGAGGGAATGCTCTCGTGCCCTGCACAGTACTTTTCCTTTACTTGTACTTTGCCTGCCGCCTCCAAATGTGCTTGCCATCTTAACCCCAAACAGATCTCTTGTTCAGGAAAACACTGCCTAAAGTGAAGAATTTGGAAGAGCTCTTGAAGATAGACTTGGATGTGATAAAGCATTCAAGTTTCAAACGGGTAATGTTCAGAGTGTGCACAGAGCTCTAGAGGGAAGGACAGAGAATGAGAGGGAGGGAAGGAGAGCTCAGTGTTGTCAGAAAGCCACAAGACCTTTGAATTATTACACTGAAAATTGAAACTGCTCTATCAAAATTGATGGAAGTGCCATGTAAGGTTGTTCTCCCCTGTACCTTATTTCCAAAGTTTGCACTTTGAAATGTGTTTATCTGTAATTCAAACCTAGGGGTCTGACTCTGTGTGACCTCAAGTTATTTTTTTAAGCAGTCTCTATTTACGTGACTCTATGCATGATGACCCTTTGGGCACTGAAAGACATGCTGATGTGCTTTGAAATCAAAATGAATACATTCCCCCTTTCTTTCCACCCCTCCCCATGTGGTAGCTCCTGGAAATTTGTCTTTTCTCTAAGCCTAAGAAAAGATCATAGAAAAAATGGTATGTTAGTTTTAGAAGAATGCATGAAACTTATGGCATAGCTACAATATTATGCACATTATTAAAATACATGTCTGTGTGTACAGTCTCACATGCCCATACTGTGGAAACATACTGTGTCACGTGAGATTCGTCATATATTGTGTCCCCTCACCACTACTTGAAGATAAAAGTTTTCAATACTAATGCTGCAAAGTGGGTATTATGTTGATTTATGCTAATTGGGTCTATAGATGCTGTCATATTATATTGCTAAGTGATGACATTGGTGAAGTACTGTTGCTTCCAATGCTAACGGCCCACCAGCGCTGGTGTGAAAACAGCAGGGGAGCCACCCACCTCTACAGTCTCCATGGCCTGCTAGATGCAGCTGGGAGCTGGGGACTTCTCCACTTACTCCTTTTGTTATGCCTTTATTGGCACAGCTTGCTATATAGAGGTTACAACGGTGTTAAAAATGAGACTGTTCTCAAATGCCTTCCAGTTTATTACTGTTTGGCTACAACAGGGCCCATTACAGTGGCCTTGAGACCTTCCTTGGGCACCCACCCTAACGTAGGAGCTGCAAATGTCAGTCCGTGTGCCACGCGGTGGAGTAAGAAACCTCCGTGTGATCCGGCAATCTGTGCCTTGTGAGCAAGAGCCTACTTGTGCCCGTAAGCAAGGTTATCTAGCCTCTCCAGATGGGGAGGAGTGTGGATGTTGCTCAAGACCTCCCTGATGTCTGCAGTCGTGGGACTGCTTGGAAGGACTGAAGAGAGAGGGGCGAGGGCCGGGAAGGGCGACGATCGGCTGCTCTTCCTTTGCAGCATGGACAAGCTGACTCTGCCTTCCCCCTCAATGCCAGTGCCATACTGGGTGCCTTGTTTGTTTCCACAGGTAAAGTCAAGGCTTAGGGGAACAGAGAAAAACAGCAGTCTTAAAGCAGCTGAAAAGGACCGCTGTTTATTTGTCTTGTCCATTTGGGGTATATTCTTAATTATTGATAATAGCCTTTTGCTGTAAGCTGAGATGAAATGTATTGGCATTTACGCATATGTACAGTCAATGGCCGTTACTCTGTTTCAGCTAAGAGGTAAGGAAGGACTGCCATTTTCGTGTCGACTCTGAAGGAAGTGTTTTAATGAAATGGAAATGAGTCGAGTTATTTTTCATTCAGAGCCGATGTTCAACAACGCAGTAATAAAACATTGCACTATTTTAAAATGATCACTTAGGTCATGCTATATTGTGGCTAAAATAACATGACCTTCACCTATCTACCTGTTGTGAAATTTCACCTCAAAGGATAGATTCTAGCTGTGTAATTTCTCTTCCAAGCAACTCTAGATTTATTATCTAAGCCCAGCCTGAACTCAGTTCTCTGCTTTTGATCACTATATTCATTTAACTGAAGAGCCTCTAAAACAAAAGGAACATTGATAGAATGGAAGCGGAGGATATAGAGAACACAGCAATACAAGCCTTTCTTGCAAGAGAAAGTTGCCCTGAAGAAGTAGTAATAGATCAAACACTCTTCATCTCCAGGCATGTCTATGGTAATAGAAGTTAACATTAGTCCATTCTTCTTATTGACACATCGTTTGTTTAAAAAGTAAACTCGGTTTGACTCATAGACCGTAATGATCAGTTTGTAACATATGGTGGAAAAATTTTAAAGGCTGGCTTGTGAGTTTTTTTAGCAGTGTCTCGGTACAAGGAGGGGGTGAGAGGGGGTGGGGTAGGAAAGAGTTGCAGCTATAGAAGCACAGAAGGGGAAACACTGAGCAGTCCCTGGGAGATTGTAAGAGAAAAGTTTCTTGATTTTCCCAGTATTTCATTTCTGAAATGGGTGTATAGCAAGAAGCTCAAAGAAACATCAGGGATCCTTACGTGCTTCTGTCTGCTGGAGACCGTGCTGGGGGCTATGCCCTCTAGTGCACAGTTTCATGATATGGGGCAAGCGAGCCCCATACCACTGAGCACTCCTCCATAGCTTTGCAGGAGGATAATATACCTCCACACTGCCTAAACGTAGGGTAGAGGCAGATATGCTCTCATGCAGGACCATGGGGCTACTGCTGTCTCTCCCTGCAGAGACATTTCTCCTCTGTACCCTGATTACTCCGATGCTTGGATTTCAGCACTTCCTCAGAGCTTGGTGGCATCCTGTTTTTCCATTAATTACTGGATTTCTCCGTCAAAAGGATCAGTGATGCAGTGAGGACTGGCAGTAAATAACACTATAATCATCCTTCGCTATCATGTGGGGAATTGTCTCCACCTCTCTTTTTGCCTGGGGCATTTAAGACGTCTGGCTATGCACATGCGTGTGCACGTATGTGAGAGTGCGTGTGCTTGCATGTGCGTGTGTGTATGGGTGTATGTATGAATGAGTGTCCCGAGTTTTCTGTGCACATTTTCTCGCACAAAAGAGGCATAACAATTTGTCTTGCCATCACTAAAAGGAGCAGCAGCAGTGTTCAGCTAAGAAAGAGAACACCCTCCTCACCAGTGAAATAGCATGTTTGTGCTGATTGCTGTTATTGAAGCAGTTTATTAAGTATACAAGAAAGTCCAATACAACAAATTCAGAGGTAAAGAAAGGTTGTAAAGGCCAAGACAACAGCTTTTCTGTGAATCTGCTGGTTATGGAGTAATTTGGTCTGGTCACTACTTCTCAGGGAAAATGATATTTTTGTGGGGGAAAAAAAAAAGAAAGAAAAAAAAAAAGGAATTTACAAAAGCCAAAGTGCTCCATCCTATTCTCCTCCTTTCCCTCGGCTCAATTTTCTGATAATCTCTGGTATTCACTGAATCAAATGCTGACTGCTGATTGTTTTGATGATAAATTGCCTGCAGTGCATGTGGGACTAATTATGAGATGGCACATTTCATTCTGCCACCTGTATAAACTAAATTTTAGACAGGCACAATAAGGGAAGTATTCACAACAACACAACATTTGGAAAAGCTGCAGACCTTCTCCCCGTTCCCTCCCCCACTCTCACTAATGGAAGGCTTCGTAATAGAGAGTTTGGTCTTGAGTCTATAAAGGGAAAACCTGAGGGAATAGGAGGATGTGAATAAGGGAGAAATCAACCTGGAGGATCTACAGGAAAGGAGAAACGGGGATCTGGGAGAAAAGAAAGCGAAGGGCAATATGTCCATAGAGAAAGAGAGATCAAAGGGAGGAAAAGACCTGAAAGCAATAAGATTGTTTTGGCGCATGAGGGGGAGAAGATGAGGCTCAGAAAGTTGGCCTGGGGAGTAGATGCTCGAAAGGTACAGACAAAGAACTAAGAAGAAAGGGAGGAAATCTGGGTCAGACCCTCCTTGGTGACTGAGGGCTGCTTGATACAGCTTGGAAAAGTGAAACAGAGGGTGAATTGTGACCTTTTCTGAAATTCTGGCATGGCCAGGACACAAGCATCGCAATCCACATGAGGCCAAAAGGGAAACCACCCGCACTTTTGCCTAATATTTCTCTTGCTTCTTCTTGGGGGTGAGGTGGTATACAATTTCTGTCAGTATTCTTCAGCAAGAAGGATACTTTTTGTGCAGCGGAAAAACTCCAAATCATTATAAGCCATATTATTTCCTCTGCTTGATATTCCTCTCACTGAATGGGCTTAAAACAATAGGCCAGAGCATTCAACTTTTTCTTTCTGCTCTTGGAACAAAAAGTCCTTATTGCCTATAGCCTTCTATACACAATTGTCCTGCCCATACCCTCCACTCTCCTCAGATGTCAAGAGAGTGCAAGTGTGCATGCAGGTTCTTGTGTATGAGAGAGAAAAAGAGCATGGAATTGTTATTTTATCCTGTGTTTTACACAGCAATGTTGTCATGGACCCTTACAATAATAAATAAATAGTCTCCCTCCCACCTTCTCAGCTCCAATACTGGTGCTTGTATCTTCCGTCTCGTCCAAGGGTCCCAGTGCAATAGCTGACAGAAAATAACACATCACTGCTGCTCATCCATGCATGTATGCATGTATATGTATTTACACATTATCATCCGACTGACTGGCTGGAGCCAGCTTTTGGTCATATAGTCTTCAAACATTTTAAGTCCCTTGTTACCATTGTGTTTTGTACATTGTATTATATCCCACAGGAATATCACTGGGATATCAGCAATATCGCTTTGTGATATGCTTTTAATCTGCCAGAACCAGTATGTGTGACCTCATCTGTGTTTATCGCTCTTTTCCTACCCGATTGCCATCCTAGCACAAAGACTATTTCAAAGAGAATTATGCACATGCATATTTGCCTTTCCTCTTGCAAGAGACTGGTGGAAGTCATAGTACTTGTATTAAGCCTTTCCATAGCACCATACCATGCAGGTGTACGTAAGAGACAGCATTTGCAGTGAAGCAGACTCTAGCATTTTTCCTGTTTTTCCTGAGGAAGAGAGACCAGGTCATTGTGAGTGGGTTGAGTGTCTATCAGATTTCCCCTAAAACCCTCCTGAAAGTATTGCCCATGTTCAATCAAATTGAAATTGAGGTTTTGGGGGTCTCAGGGTCCTACAGGGTTTGCGCACATATGTCCTGGATAGAAGAAGGAGACACAAGTTAGTACTCCCACCAAAGACTACTTGAAAAATGA
Source organism: Grus americana (assembly GCF_028858705.1). Lineage (NCBI taxonomy): Eukaryota > Metazoa > Chordata > Aves > Gruiformes > Gruidae > Grus > Grus americana. The sequence goes on from NC_072853.1 coordinate 64,715,262, forward strand.
ATGCATCTATATCATTAGACTCCAGAGAATAGACTCAGGAAAGAGTGGGAGAAGGAGACAGTGCTGGGAATGCAGAAACGTGATGAAATGTCCTTCTATGGGTAAGCTTCTGCTGTGACTTGCACCTTAGCAAATACAGGTCAATCTGAACCTGAGGCTTGAAGGCGCAGAAACAGTCTGTGTAAATTTCACTGGCAATGGATCTACGCAGAGTTTTTCTTCTGCCATCCATCTGTCCAGCTAACCAGCCAGACACATGGTTATACTTTGGAAAATCATAGCCATTTTGCAGGTTTTTTTATACTGTAACACGCTGTAATTCTGCCTTTAACTTTCCTTTTGCATAACATTGGTTTATGGACTACCTTTACAGATGAACTATTAGGAGTGCCAGGAAAAAACCCCACAAACCTGCAGAAGCAGCAGGTTGGTAGACAGGTATCAGTATGAAGTCCTGACAATGCATTATTATTTTATGTAATACAGTAGTCTTGGATTTGATTTGAAGGACTTTTTTGGCCTTCAGATCTGAGGGTATGTGAGAAAACTTTAAGTAGAGCACAGTGCATACATCTTGTGATGGACTCCTCTGCAGGCACAAATGTTGCTTCCCGGTGAGGGTTGAGCTTGGAGGTGTGGGGCAGAGCAGGCTGCTCCTTAGACATGCAGACAGGAGGGATGGGGAAGTGGGGACCTGCAAACTGGAAAGTGAGAGAAAACATGAAAGCTATGGAAGAGTCCTGGAGCCCTCCAGGACCTGGAATCTTTTTGATCCCTGAACCAAACCTCCTCTCCAGTGTCTGCATTTACGTTCTATCCCTGTATCAAATGAAAACAGAAAAATGTGATGGCACTGAAGTTAAATAAGCCACATTTTTACAGCTAGGACCAATAAATCTGTTTAAAGATGCATTACTACTTTTCTTGAGGGATAATTTAGACTATGTATCAAAAGGAAAATCAATAGTTTTTTCAATTACAAATAATTGCCTGTTTGACTCCTTTCCACTTTTTCTTTTTTATTTATTTTGTCTTCAAAATATTTCTACTGAGAGTGTCTTCTGTCTCAAGTCTAAACCAGTAACACTTTCAACACAGAAGCAGAAAAAGCATCCCAGGAAGCTTTACCAGTCATGGTTTCAAAGGCTGTTCACACTGTGTAGAAAGTAGCCAGAGACTGAGGAGACAGTATGAGCTTGTGTTCACTGCACTATAGCATGTAGAGGGTGAAACCCATGTGCTGTAAAACTGAACATAAACACTGTCAGGACAACAGGGAGATGCAGCCAACTCCCCAAATGCTGTCAGGACGTCAGGGAGATGTAGCTAGTTCCCCAGCACGGGGCTCCTTGCTAGCTGGGAAAGCTTTAATTCAGATCAGGTAAGGTTTCTTGAAGAGATGTTATTTAGTTTTCTAGGCAAAAACTTCTAGGCCATCTGAGACAAAGAAAAAATTAGAGGTAGGAAAATAAAAGACAATTTTGATAACATCACATGTTCATAACTTCTTCTCAATACGTATCTGTGAGAAACAAGGTTTTGCTTATTCATTATTTTTATTTGGGTAAAATTGACATTCGCTTTCTATTTTGTTGATGAAACAAACAAACCCTGAAGTTTGGAGAAGGAACAGTAACCAAAGAAACAAGTATTTTCTTACAAAAAGGTTGTGTTTTAAAGAAACATTCCACAAAGTCAAAGCTGGAAGCTGAAAACCTGAGGGAACTTGTATGGTGTCCTGTCTTTCCTAGTCTCTCGTGTTTTTGTGAATCTTATCTTCATATATTTAACTTTTGACTATCAGTAGCTCTCTATCTTTTTTTAGAATTTTAGACCTGATGTAGCTTGTGGTTTATTATCAGTGTCATTAGTGTGACTTTTGCGTGGGTGTTCTCAAGGTTACACCTTTCTGCAATCCAAATCTGTAGTTGTATTTGGGGTAATTATATCCAAGCCAGCTTTTAAATGAGTTAGCTGAGCTACTAACAGGAGCGTAACGGGTGCTTAGCTTGGACTATGCCAAAGAATTTAGCCAGGATGCTGGGCAAACTGGGGCTCCAACTCCATCGGTCTGCACAGCTATCATGGCTCGGCTGGCTATGTCAATATGAACTGCAACCATGTTTGGGTTACAGAGTAAATGCATTATAAGTTTGGTTAATATCATTCTTGTGTTATTTGCAGCACAAGCATAGTCAAAACTTAAAAGTGTCCAAGCCAGTTTGAAAATGGTTTAACATATTTACTATTCACTTCATTGAAGCCCAAAGATAAGCTCATCTGTGAATGGTACAGGTTTGCCCTTCTGAAACTCCACAGGAATTCTGTCAGAGATTTTGTGTGCGGGGAACATGACCAGCCCCGTTTCCTAGGGGAGGCTTTCTCTTTGTATCCTTCATTTGTGAAAGTACATGAGATTCCTGAGCCTTGGACTCATGGGCACATTGTGTAGCTCTTGTCTGCCAGTGAGTTTGCCAATGTATACTTGCATTCATCTCGTGTGGTAAACGCTCAGTTCTCCAAGGGGAAAAAAGAAGAAAATTTTTTAGCCTTAGCATCTCGCATTTCCTGACTGTCCCTTTAAGATTATATTTAGTTCTAATAAAGGATAAATAGTTGACAGAGGCACATTCCCCTCACTTTCATGGGGAAAGGTGTGTGGGAGTGGGGAGCTAAGGAAATCTTAATGAAAATGCACATGATTTGAAAAGAAGATATTTCTTTGAGCATTCTTGTTCCTTCTTCACTCCCTGAAAAGTATTTGAAGTGATAACAGGGAGACCACTAAAAGTGGATGGTGAATAGGAGGCAGAAGTTGTTACATGCTAAAAAGGGCATTTCATAATAGAGAACTACTGAGGACCCTAGACTGTCTCGAATGTGCACATTAATAACACCTTAAACAAGTGCCAAACTAAAACTGCTGAAAAAGGACAGAAAAAAATCCATTCATCTCCTATTAAGACAGGGTTAAATTCTGCTCTTCAAAAATAGATCATAGTGTATGTAAACTTTCTTACAAAGAAACAGGAGGCGAATCTGCCCATTCAAAACTAGATATATTTTTATCGTAAAGTAACAGTAACTTCTTCTAGTGCTTTTATTTTTTTTTTCCATAAAAATAAAAAATGTAACTAACAGCGGAGGTTGTTATAGTGCCAGTTCTGCAAAGCATTTAAGAATGTGCTGAAGTGCTTCCCTATACAACAAAGCCCATAGCACATGCTTTATCTTAAACATGTGCTCAACTCCCATTGAAAGCATCAATGTTTAAACACGTGTCTAAATGCTTTGCTGTACCAGAGCTCCGGGCACAATTCGTTGTCCTTTGAAGCCAATGGGAATCTTTCCAGTCCTTTCAATAGGTATCCCATCAAGCAATAAATCTCAAATGTTAAACAATCAAACCAGAGAATAAAAAGAAATCTGTTAAAGGTAGTCGCTGACTATATTCAAATAACAAATATAAAAAAAGCAGGATGTAGTCACAGCTATTCCAAAAGCAGACACAAAGAGAGATGAGATTCACTCAATAAATTCTTTCTTCAGTTATGCATTCAACGTGTTCATTCTGCTAGCTATAAACCTGTACTTACATAATTATTTGATGTTTCAGTTCACTGTGGCCCTGATTTAGCAAATTACTTAAACAGGTGCTTTGCTTTCTACATCTCTAAACCCAAAAGTCAAAGTGGATCCACGCATACTTGTGGCCTGTCAATAAACTGGAGCTTAGAAGATGGCTTTGTGGCATGTCAGATCACATAAACCTTCTTCCAAAAAGAAACTACTATCCAGAGGAGGAGTCAATATATATTAATTTTACAGCCTGTACCTTCTCACAGTCTGACTTCACAAGAAATGTTTTGTGCAAAGGAAAAGTGATAAAAAGCAAACAAAAAGCAAGCAAGTAAACCAGAGCATTGTACTCATTTGGCTATAGGTACTTTAATATTTTAGTCAGAAAACAGTTTAAGACATGGTAACAAAGCTCGTTTGCTCATTGTAGACTTCTTGGAAATGATAAAGCCATGCCATCAAAGCCAACAGACCAGTTAGCGAGTGCCAAACTATTGTTCTGGATGGCAGCAAATACAATACAGAAGAAGATCAGGTTGAAACAAATTTTGCAAACTGGATGAAACAAAAGCTCAGGGTTTTCAGATTTGATACACACTTCTCAACTGCAATATGCTTTTTTATTGTAATATAGAAAGTGCTAATATGGCAGAAAATTTGTATCTTTGTGTTATAGTAATGCCTTTCTTGTCGTATTACTTAACATCTATATCACATTAGAAACCTACACGGTACCTTTATAAAATAAATTGACACGTTACATTAGCCTTCAATATGACAATTTTACATTCTTGACAGAGAAGGCATGAAAACGACCCACTTAACTGCTGTAAGGCTGAAACAAAGAGAGGCATGCTGATGTCTATTTTGTGAAGCTTCAGTCCTTGGTATTGCATCACCATCAGCACTTGGGCTGGGTAACCTCGGCACTGTTCTCCTCCCTTCTGCTGACACTCCTCCTTCTTCCATCTTCCTGACAAAGAAGGGACACGAATTGCTCAGGTGGCCTGGCCATGGTGGCAGGACAACTGTCTCCTTGCACACTTCAGGATAAACAGCAAAACTGACTCATGACATCGGGACAGCTCCAGGCTTCTCCTGGCCACTCAACGAGTAACTGGTTCCCTCAACTTATATAGGGTATTGACCGCACATTATAAGGACATTCTAGTTAAAATCTAAAGGGCAATGAGTCATTCTTTGTGCATCAGAAGCGCTTTCTACCTTCTAAGCCTGTTACAAAACCAGAGCGAGTGATTCTGGAAATGTTCCCTCCCATGTACCAGGTTTGAGCCCAGAACACTTCCCTTTAACATTTCCAGGGATTTCTCTCCCGCATCTTCTAGCTGTAGGATTTACTGAGCGTACCCAGGAAAGGAATTGCCTTACATGAAGGGTAAGGCTTTGGGAACCTCGCTGTATCTGTGGCGCTATTGGCATGAGATTGGCCAAGCTAGTGCATTGCTTCAGTGCTGGACGGTGCTTCAGCTTCTTTTGTCTGTAAAATGGGGTTGGAGACGTGTAATGCACAGAGCTGATGATGCATGAAGCACTACAAAAATGAAGTGCAACATAAAGGCCAAGTCATTTTATAATTGTTTTCTGACTAAAACTGAATTAGAATCTCAGTGACAGTGCATTGAAGGATACATTCACATAGATTATAATGTGGCATGCTAACATAGTCAGATGTTGGTAAAAGCAAACTGATACTCCTAATCAGTCAACTTTATTAACCTCATAGAAGAGAACACAGCAAGTAGATATTGCCTTTCCTTTGTATTTTGTTAGCAACCTGCTATTGCCGTCATAACATATTATGAGTAAAACTGCACTGCAGATAAAACATCTGTTTTGAATAAGCAGGTGTATGGCAATTTCAGAACCAAACCCCAAATCCTAATTAAAGGTTGCAATTCCCATTTAACAAAAAAGTGTTACTGAAAGTTAACCACTGTATAACAGTAACATATGGATGCACACACTCCTCTGATTATCAGGAGTCACCTAATAAACAAGTGCATCCACAGCTTGCACAAGTCCTCCATTTGATTTGCTTTTTCCATCTCTTAATGATGGATTTTAATATGGTAAACAAGATCACATTTTAAACAATTATAAAAAGGGTGTTGGACGGCTTTTGTATTTGGAAAACTGATATTTGTAAGTCAAATGCTGACCATTTCATTACTACTAGAGACATTTCCCATTTACACCATGTTAACTCTTCCTTGAATTAATGAATCTTTCTGTTGATCCTAGCTTTATTAACAGCTATTTTAAGATCAATGGAGGACTCTGCTGCTGCTATAAAGCATTTGATTTCTCTTGTCCAACTTGACAGGTGGAGAGTGCTCTGCTCTGTTTGGACCTCTTAGTAATTAAATCTATTTCAGAAGAGTTACCGGCTGGTTTAGAAACATGATTAATAATGCTGTTTCTTAAAAAGTAATTAGGAGAACCAGGGAATTCAGACAAGTCAAATACTTTCCTCTGAGTGTCATTTGGATCTAGAAGGTTAAGAAAATACAGACCACAACCTGAAAAGCATAGATCATACAGCAGGAGTCTTTCAGTGTTCTTGAAGGAGAGGGAAACTTAAGGAGAGCCACACTGAAGTGATCTTCCATCAGCCCTCTAGATCAGCTTCACTGCAAAGTCTGTGAGACCTCGGCAGTAAAGCAGTTGGAACAGAGGGCTGTAGAGACCACTAAGGTAATTAAATCTGATGCTATGATAGACATCAAGCCCAGAAGTTATAAATTACCCTTCCCCTTCTCCTTCTATAACAACCTGAGACATTTTGTACAAAGGGCCCAAATGAACAAAAACTACAATGTGCTACTAGGAAAAAGGAAAAGAAACAAAGGGTAGATGATGGTACCTTGACTGCTTGTACTATAGCCAGATAATATTAAGATCTGAACCTATCTCAGATACTTTAAGAGGAAAGCAAAATAAAATCAATGTAAAGGGGAGAAGGCACGCTTTGAATCAGTGCCTAGAAAAAGATACTCCTCAGCCCTTAAAAATGATGCAATGGAAGACTTACATTGTGTAATTAAATGCAACTGTGATACAAGTACCTCATGCATCCCAACTGCACTTCTGTCCTCTCATGCAGTTAGTTCATCAAGTTTCACCTTTGAACTTGGTCATTCCTCCCCGCCCCCATGCACACATCTGGAGTACTGGTTTAAAACTTAGTTTCTCTGATGGTTGATGCTAATTCTTGTTTGCAGATTAAATCTATTAATGAGCACCTTATACTCCTTAACATGACTTCTTGTATGTTTAAGTGAATACAAGTAACCAAATCAAGTTCTTTCAATCTTTTGTTGTAATCTTCCCACTCTCAGCTGTTCTAGCAACACATGGGAGAAACATATTTAAAAGAGTAGGGTATTTATGAGTAGGATTTAAAGGAACATTGCCCTACTGATAAATTCATTTTAGCAAATTCCAGTAGATATGATATTGAGCTTATTGCTTAAGAGCCTCTACAGCTGTCTTGCTTGGAGTAAATTCTCCTTTACATGTATGTGACATGAAGACATACCATTTTAATCCTTGTTTAATACAATGTGTTAGAGGTGTGATTCTTGTTGTGCTCAGTGCTGTACAAATGCAGAAGCCAAATCTGGTCTTTAAACTTCTCACAAACCATCGTCTTTTCTTTAAAAGTTAAGCGTCACTTTTTTGCATGAATGAACTAAAACCATGTATATTCAATGTACTGGGAATTATAGCTTGAAATGTCAGGACTGATGGAATAAGGGGAAAGGATAAACGTTCCTGTTAACTACTTTACCATGTGCAAGTGAACAAAGTAGAATGGAAATTACTTATCCAAAATGATGTAGGATGTGCCAGATTTTATGGCAAGACATAAGACTCATGGCTATTATAATGTTATCCTGTTTTTATTGTGCTGGGTCACAAGCAAATGAAAGGAATATTTTGTTGGTGCTTTACTTATACGTGATTCAGTCCAAAATAAAATGAACTTTTAATTTTTTATTTTTATTTTTTAAAATTGTCATTTGACTGGCTTTAGAAAAACTACTCTTCAAGACTACATAGTGGTTGCAATACTCAGTGTTAGCAAAGAGTGAGCTGGGCTACAAACTCGGTAAGATTTTTCAGAAAACAACATGATAGGCTTAACGACTTGCTGCTTTTTGAGCCTTTGGGGAGCATCTGGCTCACATTTGCAAGCTTTTCTTCATGTTCATGAGGGTGAGAAACCTACAGTCCAGAGACGAAAGCTGAGATACGTTTGCTCCCAGCATGGGTTCTTTCTGGAGCACTTCTCCAGGGAGGTGCCCAGGGCACTTCACAGACATCCGTGTGGGAGGTAGAGCCAGCAGCTCCCAAGTCCAGCTCCAGAGGAGTTGGGATGAGCATTGCACAGTTCAAAGTGCAACTAGTGTACAACAAAATGGATACACAGTACCCTTGGAAGACAAGACGCACGTCAGGCTTTTGCCAATGCCTTGGCTGGGGGCTGAGTGGGCACTGTCCCCCTCCAGCGTTTGGGAAGCCTGATGCCTACACCATCTCCCTGCTTATTCAGAGCAGGGCTGCTCCTGCTCCAGCACTAGCATCCCCAGGCTAGCTGCCCTTTCATTAAAAAAGAGCTTTCTGAAATGGGAGTCAACTCCTCCATAATGCCCCGGGTAACCTATTTAACATAGGTAGGACATACTGCAGGTGAGCTGGCTCTCATTCATGAAATTGCGTCAGTGCGGAACTTTAAAAACAAATACCAATAATTAAACAGATGTTTTAATTTTTTTTTTCCTTGAAATTTTTTGAATACTGTGAATTCATAACACTTGATTGAAACTTCAATGTTAATGAATTCAGGTTCTCCTATTAGAAAGCCAAAAGAATAATTGGGAATACAGGCCGTTGTTTTTGCCAACCTAGCTAGACATATCCTTTTCCCTTTTCCTACAAAGAAGCTGCCCCGTCAGTAGCAAGAATATATATATGTGTGTGTGTGTATAAAATAAATATATATGCTTATAATATATACATTCTTTTAGGTAAAAATAGTCCCAGCAGAGGAATTTACAAACTTTTGTGAGTCCCTGGGAATCAAATATGGATAAGGCTTTGCCAGCACATGACCTCCAGAAAGTTTACCGTTCACTTTCTGGTACAAAGTAGTCAATACTCCAAAGGCGGGGGGATGCAGAGGTGAGTTCATCTGTTGACAGCTACCAAAGAGAAATTAACTAAATTTTTTCAGGGTGAATTTTCAGTCACACTGAATTTTGTCCTACAATCTATTTGTATTTCTATAATAACCTAGCACTGCTGAAAATCTCAGCTATGCTGAAGACTGCTATTGTTATAATACACAAACAGTATGGGTTATTTTAATGGACATATTGCCTTAAACTGAGTTTTCACCATCTGTTCTGCCCCTAATTTTGAATGCAAAAAGAACATATTTCACAATTACATCTGTAAGTAATGATATAAGTAATTTAAATGCATGTATATGTTCACACAATGCAGCAGACAGCTGGGATATTTTTTTCTTTCAGGCACAAATCAAGGGAAGAAATCTACTAACTCCTCAAATAGCACTTCCACCCTTTCCTTCTTGTTCCCTCATCTAGTGAAGCCGTTTCATCACGGGCATAGTCTTTCCAATAAGCTAATTTTGCCATACCTAGGAGTTCAAAGCTTGCTCAGTGAACTAACGCATAAACTCATTTTTACAATGCTTCCCCTGTCTTCATCCAAATCCCCTCTGGCTTGAATGACAGTTTGGCAGATGTGAGGCATTAGATCAATCAGTTTCAATAGATGTTCAGGAGGAGACAGGTCAGGCTGTGTGGGCCAGTCTGTCTGAGCTTCTAGCTCTGCTTTCACGCCTTCCCTTTTGCGCAGGCTTCTGCAAAAATACCCTTCTGCAGGTGAATCTTGGATTGACTGGGATGCAAGCCGCCTGGCCAGAGAGCGGGGCTCCCTACAGCAGAAGCGGAGCACAACCGTACGTGAAAATGATAACCACAGCTGTGTGGAAGGCTGCTATGAGGCAATACAGCGAGGAGACCGTTTTGGCTCCTATTTGCAAAATGCCCATTTTCAGAGAAAGACCTTTGGCTGGAGTGTCATTCTTTCACAGGTGCTTGCAGGATCATGTGATGTGAATTTCATCACTCAAGTCATGCTGTTCACTGCAGTGAAATATTGACCAAATTCCTTGACACTTCGCAAAGAGATCTATTAAATCAGAATTTGAGAAGTATAGAAAAAATTTACTTCTTGAAGGTGCTATTTAGATAAAAGCTGTTTTTACAGATTTTGTTCAAAGGAAATAACAAAACCTGTAAAAGTTGAATGGGTTTTGCAGCGTACTGGTGTCCTTCATATGTGTCACATGCATTTAGTATACCTGTACATACTTGCTGACACTTGCTTGTCACCTCCGCTAGCAAACTGAACTGAGATACCAAAAGAACTCACACTAGCAGAAAGAAGAGGAGGAGGTTATTGTAAATTCCTAGAAGAAAATTTTAACAATTTCCCATTGTTTAGTGCAAATTGCTAATAGGGATTAGAGAGGCCTTTATTTTCTGTATTATCAGTGCCTTTTTATACAGCTGCACATTTACTACTGCTAGCTTTTTGCAATCTATGAAATAGATAACAGCAGTGGATTTGCATGGGCCTTATATTGTAGTTTGATCGTATTCCCTATAATTGTGCTCTTCAGACCATACTGCATTTCTTACTTTTTAACTGATAACATCTTTTTTATCGTAAAGAGGTGATAGCCAAAAACAATTAAATGCTGATTTATGACAACTGTCCCTAAAAGCTTACAGAGTTGAGAATGATGGAGGAAAATTATCAGTGAATATTTAGGTAAGGTGAGTGGAGTCATACATTAGGAAAATTGGAACTGTGTTGGAGATATTAGGCATTCAGATTTTCTTATAGTATCTTTTGAAGTTTATTTCCTTTTAGCAACTGGCTCTTTCCTCCATGGGGGGTCGGGCGATTATGTATGTGGCCACATATAAGATGTAGTCAGACAATAACTGGCTGGTTATTGATATGCCCAGGAAGGAAGAAATGCTGGGGCTGGCCTTTGATATGGGTCGCGTTTTGTGCTGCGGTGCAGTCAGTCCAAAGGCAATGGAAAGAATGTACCCACACCGTGCTCTCTGTCCCTCCATTGGTTTCATAGGACTGAAATGCACCTCTAGATTAATATTTGGCTGCAGGGTTGGGGCATGTACCATCAAGAGAGAAAGGCAAGTTCCCCTGAACTGAAGTGAGGGCCATAGGTTGCTATAGAAAGTGATTTTTTAAAATGATTGAACAGAAGAACCTGCATGGCAGGAAACCCCAGATTGTAAGTGGATCAGTCACAGTGTAAAGAAATTTTTTAAACTAGTGCTAAAAGAAGAAACTGGATTTTTAAGACCTGAAAACAGGAACTTAGACACCTGAAACCCATAAAATTATTAAGGCTGGAATGAAAAACTTAACTGAAGTCATGAGTGCCAAGGGGTTGCCTCCTACTTGTAACACTAGAAGGTATTTCTATGCAGGGCACTTACGTTAACGAACAAAATACATAGCTCTTAGTTTCTAAACAATCAAGACAGTCTGTTTCAAAGAGCTGATGAATTAGTTTTCCTGGGGGAAGAGAGCAGCTGTACTCCTCACAGAACACCTTTCTGGCTTATTTCTTGTAACTTTTCAGATGGGTGTATATGAACGGACGTTCAAAGCAAATCTTTTCAGAAGCAAGTGATAAAATGAGGGCATCCTTTGGGAAGGAGAGGGAGTGAAAAAAGAGAAGCCGAATGAATGAATAAGAAAATAAAATAGAAAAATCTGATAGAAAATAAAAAAGTAAAGGAAAAAGAAATATAGTAGAAAACTGCCAAATAAAGAGGGTGTGGTATATAACATTCTCTGCCACATGCAACTTTACTGCTGGTTTCGGACGCAGAATCAAGGCCATAAGAATCAAATGCAATTACATTGGTTTGTTAATTAAACAGCCACTGCAAGCACCTAATACAAACAAGTGCAAAAATTAAGCAAGAGAATGGGAGGAAAACAACCTCTTAAAATAGAAGGGTATTGTAATAGGAATTGGCTATCTGAACACTTTCAGCCTCCTGGAGAGGGCGAGACTCCAAACTCAGATCATTAAACAAACTATGTCTTCAACCCACTCACTAAAATGGACCATATAAAAAATCAAGATTCAAAGATTTCTGATGTTCTGACATAGAAATGCAACTTTGATCTGAAATTGTGGTTCGGACCTTTGTTCAGTGAAATCTTCATTCCCTAGCTTTATCAGAGACTTTGATGTCTTTTAATATTCTTAAGCACATAACCTCTAAACAGAGAGATATGGTGGAGGAGGAGGAGGAGATTTTGTTTAAAAAATAGAGAACTGGGAATATAAAAGAATAAAACCCAGATTTTTTTTTTTTACAGTATTAATCTATAGAATGAAACCTCTATGGCAGATGTGCCAGCCAACTCTCTCATCATCGGTTTCAAGACTTCAATCAGCGGATGACTCACAGTTAGTGAAAGAAAAATTGTTCCAGCTACACAAGGAGAGCATAAATATTATGTTTCACTTGGTATCATAATTAACTGCATGCTTCAGATATTTCTTTCATGTCTGCTTTCACAATAGGTAATATAATTTACCGTTAATAGGATTAAAATGTCTTTTAAAAAGTAAATACTTCATTGGTTTAAGAATGTTTTCTGTTTGTTTTGTGCAGATACATATTTGGCTACAGGCACAGTATTTATACCTCAGTGTAGAAAATAATGAAGAAAGTAAGATAATATGTATAGTCCAGAAGCAAATGCATTTTTTGTCTCTTGCTTGGCATAATAATAAAAAATTCCTTTCTCTGAATTCTTGAAAATGAATCCTGAAGTCCCAAATAATGTACATTTTTTAAACATTTCATGCTAAGGAAATAATTCCAAAAAACTGCAATGTCAGGACACAAATGTTTGCACTGGGGTCTTAATAGCAGTAATGCCAAAACTCCCAAAGTCAAAAGTGCCCTTTTGGTATAGCTTTCTGGATTGAGAGTCAGAAAGGAAAAACACCACCAACTCTTCAAGGAAAAGGAATTCTGTCATATGGAATATCAGCTACTTCCCATTCTAGCATCTAAGCATACACCCATCTAGAAAACTGAACTGGGAAAATGCAGGCAGGTAAATAAAGAAAAGGGATGGAAGGGTGAAAACAGTATTAAAATTATAATTAGCAGCATAAGCTTTAGATTTCAAAACTCAGCTAATAAGCACACGAATGTCCATCACTGAATTCTTGTCAAATTCCTGTTCAAAAATATTTTTCTAGTATATTTATGATTTTTCTGTTTGATTTATTCTCTCATTTTAACAGACTTTTGACCAGTTTTTATGTTGGTTGTTTCAAGTGGAATTTCTCTGACTGATACCAGCGTAAACTAAAAGGAAAATTATATCTTAAATACCAGTACCCTACATAACATATAGTTTTCCTTATAAGTAAAGGGAGTTTTTATTACATAGGTGGCATCATTACATCTGTTGGTTGGTTAGTACAGATATCTGCTTGGAAGAGATTTGGTCTCCCTGTTCACTGCAGCAAACAGAATTTGGCATAAACATTTGGATGTACTCACTTAACTGCTGATCCATCTATTGAAGTTTCATTAGGGAGCCATGTGCATTTGCAAAGGATGAATGGTTTCATTAGCACTGAGACTAATAAACTTATAAAAGTTAATAATGTGAATATGTTTGATTTGGAATTATGCACATAGACATTAAGAATCACAAAAAGGCAGGCTTAATAATGCCCAGTTTTTTCTAGACTTACACAGCTGGGGTATTTTTCACTTTTCTAAGACCTTTTAACAAAAAACACACATTGATTTTTTTCACATGTGGTCCTATGATATTATCAACAGGTTCTAGTATTACACTAGAGCTTTGATCTAAAAGCACAAATTTTACCCCCTCTAAATATTATTTCCCACATGGTTTCATGTAGGTTTTTGGATTCTTAATTATGGCAATTTTTGTCATTAATAGATCAAGGTAAGTACATAAAAATTGTGTTATAGTTGAAGCATATCCATTCTGAAGTGCCTTTTAAGGCATGGAGGTCATAGGTAGTCTTTACACAGTCTTTTCCTTGAAGATTCACGGAAAACTTTCTACAATAAGATAACCTCCGTGTTCCAGACCCACAACTTAGCACAACATGGCTCTTGCATTAGTCCCTGAACAAGTTCGGTTGTTAGTGTCTAAGTCACGCAGCACACTTTGATGCTATTTTTCTTCATCCTCATCAGAAAAAGGAAATGTGTTTAGTTTTCCTCTCTCCCCAGCTTGCTTTTCTGATGCCAGTGTTACCTGATCACCTCACCCTGCTCCACTGTCTCTGTTCTGATTTCCATCTCTGAATATTCATGATGAGGTCTGAGTAATCAGCTCTCGCCCTAGGAGCCTGACTCGGCAGCTGATCCCTAATGGTTATCTCCCAAACTCCTAGACATATACCCTTCTGTTTCTTTTAAATGTGGAAAATTAATTCACAGTTATTGAAGTTACTCGATTACAGGGTGAAAGTAATGAAATATGGTGCAGAAAGCTCTATGTTAGGGCTACAGCTGGCAGCGGTACAACAGTTTCAGTACAGGGTGATGCTAAGATGGCTACAGGGTTTCTAGGACCTCAGTTCAAGCTCACTGCTGAATTTAGTTCATGGGTCCCTGAACCATCTCTGAGTGTAATGTGAAGAGCCTAAATCTTTTATCCATCTCCAAAAAGTTTCAGCAGACACAGGCACAAGAAGGACCCTTCCCAGCCTGGCCAGCGTGTTTTACTCCAGATCTACAACGCTATGACTGTGTAAGTCAGTCTTGCTCCCTACACATCTTCCCTCTCCTAGGGGAGACTATGAGTAATTGCACCGCTTATGCTAGGGATATCTGTCCCCTCTTATTGAGACTTGGAGTGAGACCACATCAGGTTGCACCACGGAGGGCACTGAGTAGTTTGGGGAGGAACAAATGACAGGCACAGGCATCTGGTGGGCTCAGAATTGAAGACGCATAGTTAAAGACTCTCTGTATTGCCAATAACTTGACTCACCATCGATTTCCTTTCATCACTTTCTTTCTATTAGAGAGAGAACTCATCTATGACAAATCTATCAGTGGCTCCATTCTTAGACTTAACTAATAGCAGGGCTGCAGCTGCAGGAATTATAAATACATCTGGTTTTGTGCTGCCTGGTACAACACTGTATCTATTATGATGATCTGACATACACCCTAACATCTCCTTCAGGTGCTGGCGCGTCATTTACAATAATCTCAGGTAACTGATGGTGTGACACCTCTCCTGCATGTGTGCTAGGTTCCTGTTAAATGACCATAAAGTGAGCTACTAAAGGGAAACATCATTGGAAAAGAGCAAGACCAAATTCAGACCTTCTGTAAGTGGGTGCAACTCCACAGACATGACATATTGCAGCTTGCGGGACAAGATGGGGATTTGACCTGCAGCGGTATGTGTTCTTTTCATATAATTTTTCCCAGCTAGAGGAAAACCAATACTCCCACCCCACTGTAATTAATAGAAAGTATGCTGGGTTGAATGGCTGTCACCTAAATTATCCTCCCAGCTCTGCATTAGTTGCGACCAAGAAGCAGTAGTGATGTAGAACATTGTGTGAAACAAGACATACAGTGAGAAATTTTGGGGTCCGTTCAGGAATGAAGCCAAAAAATTAGTGAACTACAGTTTCACTTTGGACTGAACAGAATGTGAGATGTTTCCCTAAAATTAAAAACAGGAAAAAATGTCATTGTATTCACTCACTGACTTGACCCACAGCTAAAGGCTTTATTTCAAATATGAAAGGCCTAATCTAGCCTAAACTGGAAAAAGAACTAGGGTGGTTTCCATTTTCCAAAAGGTCTCGAAAGTTGAAAGATATATGAAAGGCCTGAGGACCAGCATATCCAAGATAAATTCTCTCCTCTGCCTGAGGGCAATCCCCCAGCTCCAACCTCCACTTGGGTATGTGCCCTCCCACACTGTCCCCTTGACACTGTCCCTCTTCGTAAGAATAAATAGACCAGTGAGTCTAATTTTAAAAATAAACAATTTTTTGGCATGCGAGCTTTTTCTTCTAGACCTGAAGAAGGGCTTGTGTGTCTGAAAGCGGATCTCTGGATTTTTTCCATCCCGACACCTGTGGGATATCCTCTGGTTTGGCAGCTGAGGGCGGAGGAAGATCCCCACGTCTCCCACAGCAAGGCGTGCGCTGGCTGGCAGGGCTCCTGGGCAAAGGATGCGGGAGCAGCCCTGGCTCTGAATTGACTGCTGCTTGTGCTGCAGCTGTCCATCAATCCTCTCCTTCTCCCTCCAGGAAAGGAAGAGAAGACCTCCAGATCTAAGTGCTTGGACTGTTGAAGTTAAAACATGCTACTTGGCATAGGGATAGGTGAGGTACTGATTTTTAAGAATTTTCCAGTCACCCGAAATAGTAGTAATAATAATAATAATAACAACAACAACAACAACAATAATAATACACAACTCCCAGGGCTAACTAAAACCTCTGTGGGCTACCTCACAGTGAAATTCATGTTTACGGAAGCTGGTGAAGTTATTTCAGTATGGATGATACATACTAAAAGGCACGGAATGCCACATACTAAAAGACATGGTTAGAAACTCAAGACAGCTTCTGAAAGGCCGCCTGCCCCGGCTCCCTTTAGAAACAGTACCTGTGATTTTTGGTGGAAAAAAGGCAGCAGTGCAGAGCAGCCGGTGGTGCTGGAGGCAAGATGGGGGAGCGGAGGTGAAGGCAGGGGCCAAGGAAAGGCGCTACTTGCCCAGCTGCGTATGGGTGGCATGGGTCCTGGCAAGGGATACAGAGCAATGTTTGGAGCATGGCTTGGTAGGGGCAGCTTCTGACTGTGGATCTGGAAATTGGTTGGGTTTTTAGTAACCAGTGTGTCAAATCAGCCTCTGGAAAGCCCTGTTTGAAAATTTTCAGAAATTCTTTGTACTGATGAACCTGAGATTTTTTCAGGGCTCACAACTCAGTGGAATTAAAGCAGATTTTCCCAGTGGCTGGTTACAAAAGTCCCATCCCAGACTAAAGGCAGCTTCTCAGTCTAATTGCAAATCCCTTGCCCAAGGTCAAACAGCTAGCTTTCCATAAAACAGTTGTAAATTTGTTTCTATTTTGGTAAACTGTATTTTTCCTTTACCTTGTTCTCAGAAGCACATAAAAAAAAATAGATGATATATTAGAAAGATAACTGCCCCAAAGTCTCCCAACAAAATTCTCCCCCAGAAAGGCAGCTGATGTTGTGCATTTCAGCACAGTTAAAACCAGGGCAAAATTTTAAGCAACAAAGCTGGAGTTTTATAATAAGTACTGTGCAAGTTTTGCTGTAGGCAACCCTTTCAGATCTATCAATAGTACAGTTAAACACAGATTGACAGATGAAACTTTCAGGATGGCCTTATTAACAAGTGAATTAGACAAAGTGAAATCATACTGAAAAAGCTCTCCTTTAGTGTGTTTTTTTCAAAACACCTGTATTTTTGTTTACCATCCTCCAAATGCAGCATGTTGCCACTTTCGTATACCTCAGAAAGTCTCAGACGGATTTACGCCACGTTGCATGTGAACTGTGAGGAAAGGTGCTATCAGTGATTACAGGCAAAATCCTGCCCACGCATGTATGCATGACTCCTGTTGGGTTTAGTGGAGTTTCACATGCATAAATGAGAGCAGGATCTGGTCCTTAATCTGATGACATTTTTTCTGTGCAGCACAGCAGGTTAATGATAAAATGGCATCTCTTCATTTCTGCGTGTAATTTTTTTTTTTTTTTTTGGGGGGGAGGGAAAGAAATAACTGCTATGTCTTTGGATCAGGTGTTAATTATTCCCAGTAAGGCTTGGTGGGTAACTAGTGATGCAGATATCAAACCACCCACTCTCTTTGTAGATGAAGGGAAAGTATCAGGAGGATTTCTGCTGAAGTATTCATCACATCTCAAGTCTCAAATTGTCCAAACCATTCAATTATAACACTTCACTCAATGCATGTCAGCATGTCTGGCACTGTGTTTCAGGAACAAGTTGAGCTGGATTTCTCAAAGAGGCAGACGTTGGCTTGTCCCCTTGAGGGACAACAGAAATAGAGTCTATTGGCTCAAAGTTGAGACCCGTTCCTGGATCAGTACATAGGAACCATGGGAACTATTACAGCTTTTTAACTTTGTAGCCTCCAGACTCAGTTCGCACATACATATGTAAAAGGCTGAGATTTCCTGTGGTAACAGCACAAGCATACTATTTGCCACCGAATAAATAGGTAAAATGCTGAACTGGTGATGACATGATAAACAGGTCTAGGAACGTGGGTCTTATCAGTACAGATCTAACCCTATCCTCACCATCATCTCTCTATAACTGCAAATGGAAGCAATGCCCGAAAGAGGAGAGGAAATCCTTTGAGTCCTTCGAGGGCTATATGAGATTTTGTTGTTAACTGCAGAGATACAATACATCACTGTCAGGAAGCGGTAACCCTGGATTATGGTCACTGATGATAAAAAAGGTTTTCAGCGGGAGATGATGGACACCATGCCTATTATGTGGCAGAAGGAAAAAAAAGGTGGCCAGAGAACTTTTGAGAGAATGGGGACATCGCATGAGCAGATATCTCCTTAAACTCTTTCTGTTTGCTTTCTGTGCTGGCATGGGCTGTGCACATTCCCAGAGCAACGAAAAGGCTGCTCACAGGGTTTTTAGTGTTAATGTTCAATTTGA
The DNA here is from genome assembly GCF_028858705.1 of Grus americana. Lineage (NCBI taxonomy): Eukaryota > Metazoa > Chordata > Aves > Gruiformes > Gruidae > Grus > Grus americana. The sequence continues at coordinate 64,733,721 of NC_072853.1, forward strand.
TGTATCAATATAGTTCTGCTTGCACAGGCTATAATGAGCTCAAGATCATAAAGCTCTTATCAGCAACCCTGTTTAACTTTAAATGCAGTTCAGATGATTCAGGCTACTCTTTACTCTCACTTCAGTCTGTTTTGACCTGAAGCTGTGGAATGACATTGGTGAAAATTAGCAAGGTCAGTAAATATCATTCAGGAGAATATTTCTAAACCCCTCAGCATAATTCAGCTGATATCAGAGTCTGCCTTTGTGAGCTCCATTCGCAGTAGGGTCATGTTTCTGTGTCATCTTCCCTATTTTTAGTAGGAATCCTAGTGGTGGAAGTATTCTGGGTATTAAAAATAACAGGCAAAAAATTGTTTTCAGAAAGTATTGTGTCAGGAGGCAAATAAGTTAACGTGCAGGAAGGTAATGGTAAACATAGAGCTTTTTCCTCTGGCACCCACTTACTAACCCAGCCCATAAAAAGGAAGGCTGAGCTTTTCCAAGCAAGTGCTGGTCATGCACAGAAACACAGGGATGTACCTGCGTGACTTCCAAACCAGCAAAGCACGCTCGCGTCTGGCCTCTTCTGTGAGCAGAGGAGTTTGGGTCTGCCAGTCAGTGCCTGCAGAGATGAGTCCTGAGTGAGTTAGGAGCACGTATCCCGTTAAGACAAATTCCCACCCAGTCACCTCACCTACATTAATACCTACTCACAGGCTGCGTAGAACCGGTTGCCAGCCCGACATAGTTGTCAGGCTACATGCAAAATGGTGCCTAGCACTAAGGCTGCGTTTGTTACCACACACTGGTGTCACTGGAGGATTCGGTATACCTGGTTCACAAGCATGACCAGCTAAAATGGTACGTTTTTAATTAGGACGAAAAATAACAAGACAACAGACATCTGAGGGCAGTTTTGTTGAGAGCTAAGTTGATGATGAAAAGCTTTCGCTTTCTCAAACCATTCAATAGCCAGGTGTTTTCTAGTGCGGTTCTTTAGTGCATTTCACTGCAGCGTGTCAGTATTACTTAGCACTATCACATTTACATCAAGTCAAATGCTGTAATGCAGAGAGTATCACCATAAGGAATGAAATGTGTCAGCCTGCATACAGGGATTCTTGGGAAATATTTGCCTTTCAAAAATCCTGCAGCTTTTATACAAATTCTTCTCACATGTTTGCTACCCTAAAATTCACAGGTAATTACAATGGGATGAATAATCCACATTAATCAGGTAAGCAGGTATTTGAGATCCAGCACATCTCCTATCAGACAATGCACATGAAAATACAGTAATTGAAGCTGCTGAGAGAATTCCCCACTGACAATGTCTATGTAAATCCACTGTAAAGAATAATTCTATGATTATGTAAAATTTGAACAAGTCCTTTTATCTTTAAAAGAATGCTGCACCCTCTTTCACTTAGCACACCAATCTGGAGGCCCACAGAGTAAGAAGCGAATTGTCACAGGGTCCAATCCTACAGGATTCACACAGAGCCAAAGCCATTGCTGGTGTAACGGCGGTGACTACTCTTTAGTCTGGCTGTCATCCTCCTGGACAAAACTCCTCTGAATTAATGTAGCACATCTTCACTGGGCTTCACAGTCCCCTAAAGCTCTCTGTCTCCCTCTACCCCTCTCACACCCCACATCTCAGTATATCTTACTGTAGTCTTCCTTTTGCTCTGTATCTTTATTGTAACCACTTTCTGTCTCTATTTAATTTTTATTTTATTTTATTTTTTTATAAAACCAGATTCTCACATTTACTCAACCTGACTCAACTCCATATGGGCTTAGATGACACGGAAGGGTCAGTACGTTGCATCCCTATTCTGGTCGGCACCCTGGCCCTAACAGACTCCCCCGACATGGGAAATTGCCAGCAGGGCGTGATAAACACCTTGAAACAGGACCACAAAACCCAGCAGGCGAGTCAGGAGCTTTCTAAGCTCCCAACAGGAAAAAATGCCACGGGAGATGGCACTTGGAGGCATATTTCTCCTGATTAGGATACTAAGTCTGAAACTCATACCTGACCTTTCCTGGAGTTTGGAGCACTCCTTAGCTGGAAGGAGAGGTCAACATCCTGAGCCCTTAGCCTACTCGTGCGGGAGGGGAGATGTGAAAGGGATTTCCCTCATTGCCAGAATGTATGTGCACCTCTACTTTTCATCTCCCAGGTAAACACTGCTGTTTCCTCGTGCTGAGCTTTTGGAAGGTTGCATTGAACATCTGGTGGGCCATGGAGAGGGGATGTGAGAGAAACACAGTTGTTTGGTTCTCTGGACTTCACAGTTTGAGCTTTCCTGGCAGTGAAAACTGGATTTCCATCTTATTTAAGTGAACTTTCATATAATGCTTCCATCAAATTCTGTCCTCTTCCCTCTTGCTCTGTGTGCCGTAACCACAGGCTTGGGAGTCACACGCTCTTATTGTGGCTTGGGTCGAGGGACACTACCCATGCTTCATGCTACACATTAGAGGACCTTCCAGGTTTGCGCACTGGTCGAACGGGAATTATGAGGATCTAAATGTTGAATATAAGAGATGCAGTAGCACTTAGACAGTAAGGGGGTTTTTGCAACTAAAGCCTTTCCCCAGTTTTCCATGTCCTGGAAGCAGTGTGCCATGCAGGAGCAGGGGTGGTAGGATCTGACCTAAACTGGAGTGATGTGTCAATGTGAAGCTGGTCCAAAAAATTTCTTGCCCTGCCTGGCAGCCAGCATGCTGGAGATGAGTTCAGACGAGTTTGTATCATTAAGACCACACAAGTCTCTTGTCAATGCTACTGCAAGTCCTTGCAAAGGAGGCAGGGAAGAAGCAAAGCCACACTTCTCTCTCAGCATGACTTCTCCAAAAGAGCACACTGCCTCGTCTTTGAGACTGGGACAACAGCTGATCCCTTGGGAGGCTGTGCCAAATAAATTAAATATAAAGCTAAGAAAACAAATCACAACTTAGTTAAAAGGCACATGAACAGTTCATCACCCCAAACTTGCCATTTTAATATATGACCTTGCTGTAACAGTACATATCTCTTACTGAGTGTCACATGAATTTGCACTGGTGATCATCCAACACACCCTGAATATACTGTGTGTGCTATTGCATGAAGTCTTAACTGGGCTAGAGCCTAAAAACAGTGCACTCCTGCATTTCTTGAAATAAATTAGAAAATATTCTAGCAATGTTCTACTAATGACATGTAACAAATTAAAAGCGTAAGCGATGAAGGGCAAAAGTCATCTCTCCCTTTCACGTGTTTTTAATTTAACCATCTTGGCTACAAGTTATGATGAGAAATGGCAATGAGAGGGAGAAACTCTGGTGTTGTGGTGGTAGCTGAAGTTTCTTTGGTAAACAGGGGGAACTGTCCGGGATGTACATTGGTAGGCATTAAGAAGGTACCTCATTAGATGACAGGTTTGTGAAGAAGAGAAAAAAAAACAAGAGAAAAGACTGGGGTAGACGTATTACTCTCAGAATAATACCTGGTGTTAGCGTAAAGTATTAAAAGACATGATCCAAAGTGGCAGAATCTGGCCAAAGACAGGGAATCTGGAATCAGTGCTTTTATTCAGGTATGTAAGAGCACATTCATGCACAGTCAAGGCCCAAATTTTCACACTGATATTCTGTATGCTTCAGCTCATTCCTAGCTAGAGCAGGAAAACAAAAAAAAAAAAGCCCTGAAAAAAGCTGAGGTTTGTAACAGAACTATATCTCACCTACCTTTCACCAGAAACTGGCTGCTGGGATGTTGTTCTATAATAGCAGCAGCATTGGCAACTTCTCCAGCTTCACGTCTTTGGATTAAGTATACATAATGACATATCGCTGCAGCAAGGCTTGAATGATATGAGGATGTGATAACCCACTGCCCAATGCCTGTTCTATCCAGGCAATGCAGGCTGTGCTGCATGCTTGCTGCAATGCCATCCATGTGCTCTCAGAGACAATAATCCAGTCCGTTACAGCCAGAAAAGCCCGCCAAGGCCAGCAGTGACAGAATCACAGCAACACAAAATAGATTTAGCATATTTTTATCCTATTTTTGAAAAATTTCCTTTTTCCCCCCTCCTTTTTTTCCTTTTTTTCCCCCCTTTCCCCATTCCAGACTCATCTGCAGCCTGTGCCTTTTCATCTTCCAGCCGGCTCAGAGATCCTCTGGGAAAGGGAATACTTTCACACACACAGCACCTGCTTCCCTCTCCCCTGCAACAAATAAATACCCTCAAGCCCTTCAATTTACTTCAGAATCATCAAGCACGGTTTAAACTTTAGCTCGGTAATGTATTTTTAAAGGGGTTCTTAGGTAAAGTTTGTGGATATGTGCGTGCATGCGTGTTTGTGTGCACGCAAGTATTTCTGCCTGCTGCCCCGGAGAAAGCCATCTCCGTGTCATTTGGTTAGCAGCTTCCCTGAAATGGCTGTAATGCCCCTGAAGTGTTCAGGCATCATAAAATCCTCATATCGCAGATGGATCCATTTCTGAGGCAAGAGGAAATCTTTGGGTGTGTGAAACTCTTTCTGGGCCTAATTCGGATGGGCAGTCAAAACAACTAGGCTTATCGATAATGCTTGATTTAAAAAAAAATTGTTTAGCCTCTGTAATGAGAGTCGGGTATCCCCTTGTATTGCTTCCTCTTATTGGATGTTGCTGAGTGAAAGCATTCCTGGTTTTGTCCCGTGTTTTCTAGCCTACTTTTCAACACTAATTTCCACTTATTGTTCTCCTGCCCTGTCACCAAATTCTTCTGCAGTCCTTTCGTGGGGACTCATCCATGAGGATACTTACTTGCATCTTTACTGCTTTTAAATTTCAGCTTTCCCTTTTACTTTGCTCTATTTCCATATGTCATTTTCCTTTTCTGCCTGTCTGGGAGTTGCTGTACCTAACTCTGTAAAGCATTATCTCTCCATCTCTCTAAAGTGTTTTGTGGTACTTTGTGTGAAGGATGGCATATAAAAATAAATTGTATTGCACTGTATTTTTGGACTGGCATCTAATCTTTACCGAGCTCATTCAGCCTATTTCTGAAAAACATTGGATCTTAAAGACTCTTCTGATCCAATGAATCTTGATGACTTTTCTGATCCTAGAAAAAGACTCCCTAATTTTCAAGTCATCTCCTGACACTAACACAGAGATAGGAGTCAGGAGAGTAGCTTGAAAAACAGGGTTTGGCAGAAAAATATTCCTGGAACTCTTCCTTGTCTATCGTGTGTCTTAACCTCACCTCTGCCCTCCACCCCCCATTTTACTTGCAAATGTCCAACAGTGTGAGTGCTGGGGCGGGGGGGTGTGTGGGGAGCGGGAAGCAGGCTGATGGCGTGCCGCACTCGTAGCGAAACAATCCAACAGCTTGCTTATGCATCTATTTGGCTTAGGATGGAAAATTAGAACAGCTTTAATCTGCTAGCAGCATCAAGCAGGGAAGCACTCCCTGGAGTGAAAGCGTTAGGAGTATCACAGCAGGGGCTGATGAGAGACAGCCTGCCGCGGTGTCGCAGCGAGGCAGTTGCACTCGATGCACAAAAAGCTGGGGTGCTATGGAGGACCCAGGTGAACTGACTGGGAATTGTAGGGGGAGAAACAACAAGCCTTTGTATTGGGCTCTTCTGCAATAGGAAAACACTTCCAAAGGCACGCTCCCATATTACTGTCTTTGCTTGCGCTTCCTCACCGTTTACACGCTGCCACATCAAAAACTTGGTCCCCACCTTATCGAACACAATGTGCACATGCCCCCCTACCCTGATGTGGGGACCCATTTGATTCAGAGAGCTTCTGCATAGGTACAGCCATGACTATATGTGAAGTGGTCAGTATTTGTCCTCAGAATGGAAAATTTAGTGAGCTGCAGCCATACCATTGCATTCATTATGCAAAACACAGATATGTTTGCTTTCTACTAAGTAACTCTATTCGTAATAATGAAAGGGCAAGCCCTGAGGTGCCAAGCAAAAATGTGTGCTGTAGAGATCTTCCTTGCTTGCACTGAGACTCGCTGATCTTTGCAGGACTGTTCAAATGCCTGGACATTTATGGGGGAATATTTAGCTTGTGGTGTTCTGTAAAAGCAGCAGATTTGAGGAATATGACGTCCTGGGAGGTCCTACTGCATAATCTACTTGTTGCGTTTGTTCTTTGGCACACACAGAACAATTATGTATGCTGTCCATTGCCCCTGGAAAATAACCCTACAAACTTGCAAATGTGCTTAATTTTACTGCAGTGAGTAGCTTGACTGCATTCTGTGGATGCACATATGAACGTAAAGACAGGTATAGCACATACATTTACAAGGTGAGAGATAAGACTTGTGAAGGCAGCAAGACATGTTAAGATCTTCTTACAAAAACAAGGAACTCTGAAGTTTGCAATACAAGATATGCACTAGCTGAACACTGTGGAGCTAAGACCCAATGGCAAGGAGTGGCTATTTGTGGTTTGTTTTTTTCATATGTGGGGGTTTTTTTCTAATGTATTTGGACAAATTTAAAAATTTACAATAGTAAAGCCTAGGTGTGAACCCCAAATCTTGGCCAGAGTTGATTATTAACCACCTGATGTATGTTTCTGTAGCCAGAATATATGATTTACTCTGCCTCGTGCTCATAGATGGTCTTCTCCAGCCTACTTAAAACCCCTGTTCCCCTTGGGAATACTGGGATATTACCAACAGTCAGAGTCCTGCCAGTCTACATTGCTTTGTGTGGATGTGAAAGGCAGCTAGGGCTTCAATCCTGTGCACAAATGCTTCCTAATCATTTTACATTCCTGTGAACATCAGACCTGGAAACCAGATTACATACAGTGTGCAGCAACACCCAGTTACCTTGTCCAACCTTACAAAGGACTTCTTTTATATGTCCCACTTCTTCTTGGAAGTTGTCCAAACTCATGCTGATGTTTCTCAGTCTTTTTTCTCCTCACTTTAGAGCTGCTGACAGCTGTTTCCTCCTCAGCTAGTTATTTGAAACTGAATCTGAAAGTGCAAAGACTACCTGCTTCTAAAGCCTCTCTGCAAAATGCACCTACAAGGTCTCTGATGACAAATAGCAATTCATCGTTCATGTGAATCTCTGAGGGTGAGCTGGGAGGTGGGGAGTTTGCTGTCCCTGTGCTGGAAGCACGACGTGCTTTCTGATACTTATACGTGCCAGCAAGCACCAAACTAACGTGTAGTGAAGGGTGTGTGTACGTGGGTAAGTGGGGGAATGCAGGTTATGCCACTTTCATCAAAAAGTCCTGAGGTCTAATCGCTTGAAAGGGTTAGAAAAAGGTGCTGAAGTATAATAGCCATGGAGACTTTCTTGTTGCTTCTCACCCGAGACAACATGGATTGGCTGGGCTTAGCATAAACCTGTGCAAAGTTATTTTAGTAAACTGTACTGTCGAACTGTCGATAGCAGTAGAAAAGCATCTCTTGTATAAAATGAACTTAATGCAGGATAAACTTCATGGTGTGGGGGCAGGTTCAGCATGCTTGAAAATGGTTATGTGCACTCCAGAGCTGAAAGGCTTCTCCATAAAGCCGTGGCCACTGCTGCACGCAGAAGCGTGCTGCAGCAGGCATAGTCCAAATGGCTGGAGCACTCTTGAAAAGGAAAACTGAGGCGATTCTCCTTCACCCAGTTTGTACAGATTAGTTTTAGGAAAAAGCAGATAGCCTGAACTTGCCCGCTCCTAATCACTGGATGGGTGATATGAGGAGAAACTATGACAAGGCTAGCATCCAGCAGTGTCATGCTGGTCCCAAGTGTTCATGAATACATTCAGAGATGCGCTTCAACATCTTTCAGAGACATCGCCGTCATGCTTTCAGTGAAATCTCTGCAACTCCATTCCAGTCATCAAAATAGTGTCACTTAGTAAGGATGTGTTTTTAAATATTTTAACAGCTCATGTGCAGTATTTCTAAAGATTAATGACACAGAAGACACAGTTTATCCTCCTCCCCTGTACTGGAATGAGTAAATAATACTCTTCACTAACACACAATATAAAATCATCTACAAATGCAGAACAACATGGCTGCTTCATGTAAGGATTTTATGACTAGTATTGTGGGGTAAACATAGAACTGAAGAGTTCTTGCTTTGATTGTTTTCCCACTTCCAGAAGGATAGTGGTAACCATTTTTTACCTCATTTCCAGGGGCGCGTGAGTGCTGTCTCTGGAGTTCTACATCATAATGATATTAAACTAATATGCAATTAGTACCTACAGGAAAAGGTTGGGGTTTTTTGGAATTTGCACTGATATGATGACTTTACCCACTGAGAAATTTTACAGCAATAGTAAACTTCTGCTTTAACAATGTTTATATAACCTTCCCCCTCCCATCAATTAATTTTGCTGGGCTAAATTCTAAGGAGACCTAACTCTGACCGGACTTCCATATACAATCTTCTAAATTCTCTTCCTAAAAGTTCTTGCACTCCTGAATGGTCAAAACAAAGTAATTGGGATCATAATTTATGTGTTTATAATAACTGTGAACCATTTTTCTCCTTTTGTTTGCAATATCTTATCAGTCTTATGAATCTTTTATGTTATCTTTTATCGGTACTGCATTTACATGCTTATAAGTTTCGGATTTAAAATTAATAAAGGTTGTAAAAACAACCCACCAAGTAATATATCAAAAAGAAGTTAAGACTTTTTGTAAAAGTTAAACCTTGTGAAATCAATTAGGCCCAGCTCTTCAAATATATTCTCTGCCTAACACCTAGTGATGCTAGTAGGAAGACTTGCATCCACCTTCAGAATCTGATCCTAATGCTCTGAAGACAGTAGAAAGACTCCTGTTGATGCCAGTGAGCTATGGTTCAGGCTGTCATTGCTGGAGAGTAATAAATCCACCCGAGCAGATGTGTCTGAATCAGGAGACCAAGCATCTATAAGGACCTCTCCATCTGGTTCTCCATGGTAGATATTCCTTCATCTTATCTCTTTTGCACAAGGAACATCAGTGGTATCCATGGTTGTCATGTTGTACTTTGTTTTACGACCCCTTTGTAGAGTGGCTCATATGCTAAAGCCAGACTGAAACTAAACATGTGTGTTTGACTTCATCTGCAATGTAAGAGTTTGAATCTTCAGTCAGGCATCACCTTCAAAACTGTTATTGAGTAATTAATCTATAATTCATAGTGCAACTGGCAAGCAAACAGGTTTAACAAAGGAATTTGCAGTTACATGTCCAGAAAACAGTGAATGATTTATTATTTTACTCATAGCTGAAAGCAAATAATCTTTGACCTGACGACAAGTTGCATAGTTGGAATAGGAGCCGCTTTTGAACTAAAACAAACCTTCTTATCATTTTCATCCCGTCAAGAGCCCAAACTTAGATCAGAAAATAATTAAAGCAATACCAAAGGCTGCAGCCAATTTGGTTGAGTATGGACTGGTATGATTTATTAGTGGCTAGGGTACTGTTATCTCTTGAGCTATTGTAATTGTTATTATTATTGACTTTATGCTTTGAAAGAAGTAAAACTTTAGCTCCACAAGTCTAGAGTGGAAGCTGACCATCTGAACCCTCTTTGGTAAAGGTCAAAGTGAAACAATTTTCCCAGTTTCTAGATATATCTGTGGTGTCTGTGAGTCTTTCTGCTGTCTCTAGGCCTGGCTATGGCACAGAGAGCATGGTTTGCCTGTTGGGTTAAATGAATGTAAAAGGGATGTATATATAATCACTACCACCATCTGAGAGGGCCTACGTCTGATCATGTTCAGTCTATGTAACAGCTGACAATGGGGTGCTCCTCCTGGTTATGCCATTCCTCTGAATTTATGGAGTGTCCCTGGAACTAAGCTTGTGACAATATTACAGGGCAAATGTAATTGTACACAAATAATGTAAACATTCATTTATTTTTCATCAGCAGGTTCCTTGTTGGTGTTTACCTTCTGGTCTCAGGACCAAAAGTGCTGGTCGAAATGCAACATGTGAACTAGACACAGTCCTGATAATACTGCCCATGCAGCCCACATCCTTAAGAGAAAGAAATCACGATGGTTCGTGTGCATCTGCACACAACATGGAGCTTGGGATATTTAATTAGGTTTTTACACACAACCTTTATACTGGGCGTCACTGAAATATAAGACCAAGAGGGTGTCAGTCCTACTCAAACTGACTGTAGAAGGCAGATTAACAGGTTATCTGGATCACAGTTAATCAGTAGCTGGGGTGGTAAACATTCACTGTATTTACTTTAGTTCTCATACTGCTATATCGATCTACTTTAAGTGATGCATTTGTGGTCCTTAAAGTTGTGAGATTATTGCATTTTATCCCACTTTATTAGCTCATATGTTGAGTAGGGCCCTACACTACCACTAATTTTTATAAGATAGTGAATACTAGATCCCAAATAGGGAAGTGGTAAATCTGCTAGGCCTCTTCAGCACTTAAGATCACTGTGGTTTCCATGTTCATTTCACACCAGCACAGTGGAAACCGTGATGAAAGTAGAGCTGACTTACAGGTAAAATAAGTTCTTTAGTGATCAACCAGCTGAACGTTCAAAGCTAATCTGCTGAGTCTGAGACATCCAGGGAGGAGGAAGCACAGAAGTAAAGAGAAAAAGGTATTTCTTATTCCATTTTGCTCACCTGTGTTTTCTCTGTGCAAATCACATATTGTGGGTTTCTCTCTCAGAATAGAAGGTTTATATTGATGAGGAGGACCTTATTGCACTTATTGGTTAATATGCACATGACAATTACCACTAAGAAAGCCCAACCAGCGTTAAAAGTCCCAAGCAAGCTTTTAATTTACATAAACTGGTGACCTCCAAAAAGTGCCCTCAGTCAATACCGTTGATGTAAACACCTTTTCATCTCAAAGTTCAGGGACCTTTTTCAACATATTTGTGTGACTTGTGATGTTGCAGAGAAGAAACGGGAATATGGCTATCATCTGGATTTCATTTCTCAATCTATATATTGCAGCACAAATAGTCACAACCAAGAAATCCATTAGGAATTCATGGCCTGTAGAGCTTGACTGTTGAACTGACAACATTTATCATGAGCTTTTTGCAAAATCATATGAGATTTCATAACAGGTGTCCACTTCGCACAGGTCATCACCACTGTGGCCTGTGTCAAAATCCATTACACAGTAGCTGAAAGCCATACATACGTGTTGCCAGCTACCTCCTTTTGCAATGCGTGGTGGAATGCAGTGAGAGATAAGCAGGAGGCACAAAGTTTAGATCTGAACTTTCCTCTGCTTCTGAATTTCTCCCCCAAAGTTGAAAATGAGATGGCAGTGTTGAACGCAGAGTTCTCTTTTCAGTCAACCTTCAGTTGTGATACAAAGACGAAAAAAAGAGTGCCATGAGCATAGGTTTTAAATAAAAATCCAACATATTATATTATTGTTTAGTGGCCACTTTTAAACAAAACATAACCATATAAAATTCCACTTATTCTTCCTGAATTTTGTTCCAGTCTTGTCAGGCTGGGCTGTTTTGATGCTTAATGACTCTCTTATCTGACATTTCCTATTGTCCCTAGTGGTTGTAAAATCATTACTCCTGAGAAAACAAAGTTTACATGTTGATAAGTGGTGAAGGGAAGAATACGGCTGTGATGAGAAACTGCAGCCACTCTTCTCACTTCTCTCTCATGCTCTGTCTCTAACAGGAATAATTCACATTCTTGCAATTTAGAGAAAAGTTTCTAAGTCCTCTATTTGGGAACATATTTCAGTTCCTCCTGGGAGCTGAAAGCAGTTTGCTGTGCAATGCTTCAGACTCTCACAGTGACTGATTTTCTGCTTCCTTCTCTTGGGGTAGAATCAATGACAGTGGGGTAGGTTCCAAACAAATTTATTGGAATAGGAAAAAAAAAAAAGACAAAAATAGTTGAACCCATTTAATAGCTGTGATATCATTTTACTGGCTTCCTCTCTCTGCAGGGCATATGTAAGTGGTTGATTTTGTGCTTGGAGCCCCAAAGGAAGGGTCTGTAAAGGCTTTTTCCATCCCAGTATCAAAAAGGGCACCCCAGAGACAGCTGTCCCTGATGTGATTAACCACTGAAATGGTACTTGCAAACAGGGTGATGAAAACCTCTGAAGTCTGCTATAAAGTGACAAGGCTCAAAGTCACCTTGAGACAGGGAAAAAAAGATTCCTAGAATTGGGAGAAAATATGTGAATTATTTATATGAAGTATAATCCAATAATATTTTAAAAGTAATAATGGAAATCATCCTTATTGCATTGAGCAGCTTCTTAAAAACTGGATAGTTTAAAATGTTTTAGCTGAAAATGAGCATATAAACACTGCTTAAGATCTGAAGAAAGGAACATTAATTCCTTTGTTTCAGGTTTTTAATGCACACATGTATTTGCTTTGCATTGCCTATGCAAGGAAATTATCTGCTAAATTAGCAAACAATACTTGCTCTGTCAAATCCCGTTTTCACATCTTAACTTGCAATGATGCTCTTTCCCAATTGGACCTGCATCAGCTCCTATTATCACAAAAGTCAAAGAAATACATTTTGGAGTATACCATAGCATTCAAAAGATTTCAGTTTTCTAGACCAATAGAATACCCAAGTGAAAGTCTTCTCCCGCCAATCACCCCACATTAAAATCAGAGCTCTACACCTTTGAGAGCTTAAGACGAATCTAAGTATTATGGTATTGTATGGAAGAAGAGAAACACTTATCAAAATGTAGATATAAAACAAAATGCCTCTTACAAATGCTGAAGTTTAAGGGAAAGTTAATTTTGGTGATTTTTGGTGTAAATCTCTGACTACCACCAAAAATATCCGTTTTTTTCTCATGATATAAAGGGCAACAAGCAGTTTCCACTATTCTACCTAAGGAGTCTTGCAAGCTTTCTTTTTTAAAAACATGTCTCAGTTTGAATATCATTTTGGAAAAAAAATACTATAGGCAGATCTACCCAAATAGCTTAATGTATCTTCTGCCAGTGAACCTGGCATTTAACACCAACTGATTTTGGAAATTCAAGTTATCCACTTCACAAACAAAGAAGTAAAAAACCCGAACATCCCCAGACAAACACTATATTGCAGGAATGAAGCCTATCTGCTTTGCCTCACCCCTGTTACTTCATATGGCCATAGCATTAGAAAGTATCGAGGTTCCCTGCTGCGCTGCCATCACGTAAATGGGGACCCCCCATCTGAAGAGCTAGGGCAGTGACACACTGACCATTCGCCCGCTGGCAGCAGCGCCTTCGCACCCTGCAAGTCCTCCTACCCCAGAAAGAAAGAAAAAAAAATAACTGTTTTCCATACCTCGAGCAGGCGGAGTCAGTCAGTTTGAATAGCTATAGTTCCTCAGTGTGGGTGAGCAAAAAAGGAGGAGAAGAAACAGAAATAGTACCTTCTCTGAGAGCATGCAGGGGTTGATTCTTCTACAGCGTACTATATCAGCACCGCTCCACAAAATGGCAGCTGGCTGGCAGGCAGCAGCTTCCGAGAAAGATGAAGTGGTACTCCCTGGAAAATTAAATAACTGGTATGGAGCTACAAATCCTGCAGCACTGGCTCCCAAAATGTTGGCTCGGAGTGGGGTGAGGTGTGGAGGGAGTGTTGCGGTGCAGGGCTGGATAGCCTCAGGGACATCTGCACGGGAAAGGAAGGAGATGTTCAGCTGGGATAGAATCATGTAGGTGCTGCTCTGAAGTCTTGCAGCCTGGTGCTTTTAGAGCTCGAGTACTTAATGTTTCAAGCATCTTCCCACCTTGTACATGGGTTTTTTAAAGCAAAACTCAGACACAACCAACAGCTGCATTAAACTTTTACCCACTTTTGAGAGAATGAAAAGTGCGAAGGGTGGGGGAGAGATCAACATTTTCATTTTTCTTGTGTTTTAATTAAATATAATGGGCCTGTATCCAACATTTATACCAGCCTCTGGTTCAAAGTGGCAAATGGTGCAAATTTCACAAATTCAGTCTTAAAAGTACCCTGAAATTAATAAGCATGTGATGCTGATGAAGTGTTACAGACTTTTATGAGGCAGAATCTGAACTGCTTTTATTTCATGCTCCTGTGTCCTCATACCTGTGTAGGGTGCAGCTCTCAATGTGAAATTCTGAACTCAGTAAATATAGTTAAAAATTGTGACAGAAGGTTTTAAATTTCAGGGCAAAAAAGAAGCAGAGAAACATACTACATCCATATGAAAGACACAGACATTTTGTCTTTGAGAAATCCTAATGAAAAGATGAAATTGCACTTGGGTTAAAAAAAAAAAAAAGTGGAGTAGAATTTGGCCCTGGTTCCTGGAAAATCTGCCCTTAATTTAGCCAAGAATAAGGATGCCTCTTTTCTAAATGGATGAGGTATGGCAAATTTGCTAGTGTGAGAAGAAGCTTGTATAACATTTTAGCTACTGGGCAATATATTCTCTGCTAAAAAAAAAATCTTACAGTGCCTCCTTAAGTGCAAACAGAGGTAGCCAGCAGACAGTGTACAACATGTGTAACTCTGGGCACCGAGAACTTTGCAAGTCTGCCAAAAACTCATCTCATTAGTGCGCTTTGCAGCTGTAGAACAACCGTTTGGCTGAAATGATGTAGACTGAATATAAAACCATGTCCTGGAGGTGAAAGGCCCAGTCGAGGGAGTATGCTGGAACACCATGCACCAGAATGATGTTCTAGGAATTCCCTGGTCAGGGTACGAAAATTCGTCTGCACATCTTGATACCCAGCTTTGACAGGAAAAGGTATATTCTCTGCAGTGAGATCTTTCTTTGCAGCTAGCTCAATCCTGGAACTGTAAGGCTGGAGCAGTACATCTTTTATACATAACACTCACAGACCTGATATACTTGCGTCAGGAAGGAAATTAAGACAGCTGCCTGTCCCGCAGGAGCACAAATTAAATGCTGAAGCCCAATACATTTATGCAATGTTTTATACACCTCCAAAACACAAAAGCTGTCAAGTCACAATTTTGGTGGTTTTTGAATTGTTTCTTATACACTGTCAGGGTTTCATGCACCGTTCTTTACATTTAAAGAAAGCAACACAGACTGATTTCTGACATGCACCCTCCTATCACATCTATCAGTGCAGTACAGTGAGTGTTAAATGAATGTCACCACAGAGCCTCTCTCTCTCTCTCTCTCAAGTTTTAAATTTCCCTTGCTAGTGTAAAACTTAATGAAAGCCCTGGAGTATACAATAGCATTTTGAAAACAGGAATTTGTGACTGCTGTGAATCATCACTCACAGCAGGGACCCAGAAATGTGAATTGTGGGAGGAACAGGCTCAGTCCCCCTCTCTTTTTTACTGGGAATTTATTACAGGCGTGTCATTATTTACAATGCACCATTCACATCCTCTAAAGAGCCAATAAACTGGCTGCTGAATATGCATTTTGCTCTGTGGTGAACACAGATGTTTCCAGCTAATATCCATTTCATTTAATTTCTTTTCTTTAAAAAAAAAAAATCTATCTTGCTATTTCTGTAGCAGCTGGGTAACTATTTGCCAGTCTTCGGTTTGGGAATCACTCCTCATATTTATTATAGTTGGTGCCATTTGTGTTGCTAAAAGTGAAGGTCTGTCCATATTACCATTCTCTGACTGTATTTGCAAGGGTACCAAACGCAGTTGCTGAAATTCTCTCACAGTTTAAAGAAAAGGCTGCTTGAGGATTCAGCACAGGTTCAAATTTCACTAATGATACGTGGCAAAAATAATGTCAGATGCTTTTATGTTACGAGAACACATCAGAAACCACTGGTGTTCGAGGGGGATTTGTTTTGGTTTTGCATTCCTGCGAGTAAAATATATTGTTGATTCACAACTGACAGGTTGGTGGTCATTAATTTACAATCCCTTCATGTATTAGTAAGAGAAGGCACAGGGAATGATGGCGAACTGCAAAAGGTTTGGAAGTTCAACTCAGATAATCATTCCAAACTTTAGATACTTATCTCTGCTAGCACTGTCCCCTGGGAATGCAAAACTGGTCTGCCATTTCTGTGAAAAAAGACTCTCCTGAGATTTTAGTTTCCTGCATCTTGTCTGGCTGGAATCTGAAAGTTCAAAGGTAACTAATAAATACATTTCTGATTATCATCATCATTATTATTCATAGTCCGACAGCGATTTTTTTGAACCCTCGCAAGAGCTGCGGTTTCACACAGTTTGAATACGGATAATGGCTGAGGAGGTGGCAAAGAGGGGCTCGCGTTTTATCCAAATCAGATTGTTCAAACTAGATTGCTATTCTATAAATTCCTCCCCTCCTTGTGGTGTGGAAGGCAGTGTTATTGGGAATCACCAGATGGCTGGTTACAGATGGTGTTATACATTCTATCTTCAATTAGCTCTTGAAGAAGTGCTTATTGTTAGCTGTGGTGCAGTTCTTCCTCCACACGAAAATACTACTGCTAAGACCTGCCCTGCATGAACCTCTCTGATGAGCAAAGCACTTTTAGATGTGAGGGTGCAAGAAAGACTTCTCAAAAGCGCTCCCACGAGAGAGCGCTGAAAACCCAATGCGAGTGGATGGCCTGTGAGCGAGCGGCTCCCTGAATTTTTACCTGCTACCTGCAGGTTATACCCAATCGAGGAAAGAAAACGTTATTTGGGTGCTAGACCATGGGAGTTGGGGCAGAGCCATACAAAAGCAGAAGGAAAAGAACATAGCAACTCTTGCCAGGTGACGAAGTATTTCAGGCTTTGCTCTCCCACCCCAGTCTTCCCCCTCCACCTCCGTCTGCAGAGTCACCGCTGTCCTCTGACAGAGGCTGTGCATCGCTGCCGTGCCGCTGGGGAAGCGGCAGGACGACTGGAGACGTCAAGCGGTACGCTCACGCCTCTGACTCACAGGAAGGACATCTGAATGAGTTAAGATGAGGCAATTCTGCTCAGAACAGCACGCTTGGAGACACTGTCGGCATGTCAAAGACAGGAACCTGCCCGCCCACGTTATAGTGGTAGGAATATCTGGTTGGAGTATAAATGGCAAATTTCTCCTTGCAAAGAACCAGAGGTTTGGGGTTTTTTTGTGGGATCTTTTTTTCACCTTTTTGTGGGGTCCTTCCACTTGTAGAAACCCAAACCAGGAGTCTCCTGATATTTCCACGTAGGCTCATGTACGAAAGGTAGGTGTGGAAGGGACCAGAGTTAACTGTTATATTGGACCGAGTTCTTACCTCCTCTATGCCTAGTAAAACCATCAACCCCTGTGGCCACAGCGTGCTTGCAAGGTGCAGGTCAGTGCAGAATTAGGTCTTTCACATCTGGAAAAATAGCTTGCAATGCATATTAAACTAGTATGTATTTCCCAATGAAGGAAAAAAAAAAGATTTTTTTTTCTTCAGAGTGTGAAATAATCAAACAGATACTGAGGGTTATCAGATAGACTCAACAAGAGCCAGTTGCCCCTTTAAATAAAGGGCAAGAATCCCCCATCATCACTGAGAACTGGGTCAAACAGCGATGCATGCCAACATCTGAGAGCAGGAGGAAGGTGGATGCAAGGCTTGGTCTCTCATGCAGCAGTGCACGCTGTGTGAGCAGACCTCCGTGCCTGTGCAGGGGGTCCTTGCTCACCCGGGCCGGGGCTCCCTCTCACACACCGAGGTGACAAAGTATACGTGGTCCTTCAGAGCTACTCATGTGCACGGGGTATTTTAAAAATGGTTTTAAAAGGTGCTTAGTTATGGATTTCAATAACAGTAAATAACCAGGTGTGGAAATTAAATATTATATATGCAGAACAATCCCTAAATATGTATTTAAATGACAAAGTTTTACAAGTCCCCGGGTGCTTGTGTAATCTGACTCAACACCTTCCACCGCCCTGGAGTCCCATCATGGCCACAGACACAACGTGGTTTCCTTTGCTTCCCCAGGGCAGAAGGCTGGAAGGGGCTCAGCCACCACCTGCTGCCCAGCAGGTGCCAGCTTGGCTGGTGCAGGCTTGGGGGGCTGCCGGTCAACCCTTTGGGGTCCATGGTATGAGGAAGGGGCTCCAGGAGGTCCTCTGTGGAAGGTAACTGCAGTAGTTGGGTGAAGACTGCAAAGTCTATAGTAAGCAGATACCAAAGTTGCTGGAGAAAGAAGTATTGGGACCTGCTTTCCTGTTCCTCTCTCTCATCTTATGGGGAGAGGAGCTGGGAGGCAGAAAAAATGAAAACCAGGCTTTTAAACCCCATTCCTTCATTAAATAAGCACACTACACTTGCTTTCCCTGTTTCTTTACTCTTGCTTTTCAGTCTAAGACTTCAGAGTGATCTTCTCAACCTGTGCAGGAGTGGAGCTCTTGAAGGTTATTCCCCTCAGTCTTTAACTGGATTTGAATTTAGCCCTAGCCCTGTAGTCCAGCTTCCTATGTTCATAAGGTAATTTGTGATTTGGGGAATTCTTGGATCTTGCTTGTAAGCAAGCAAACATTTCCATGCTTTTCCCTTGGTCATATTTGACCATCTCATACCCTCTTCCCTTCTAGTCTCTTCCCTCCAGCATCCCCCCTCAAATCTGCCATTCTTCTGCTTTCCTCTCTACATTATTCCCGAACAAGGCTCACAGAGGGACACAGGTAAGAAGGAGACCCTTGAAAAGAGCAGGATGTGAGGTTCAGCAAAATCAGACAAGTAACAGTGGGTGATATGAAAAAGGGGACAAAGGTGGCAAATCTTTCTCTATGACTAAGTCAGCAAAAGGCTGCCCTTTATAGTAACCCCTTGCTCAGTTCTGTTCTTGGTGGCATGCATTTTGTCTGCTTTCTATCCCCACTTTGCTGCTGTGCTGTGCTTTTCTGTACAGCACTGCCCTGCACAAAGCCTACGTCCTGCTCCCCCGTGGTAAACAAATACCAAGGATGGAGAGACAAAACTAACACAAAGGAAGCAAGTTATGGTAACACAAGTTACTGTATTTGTTCCTATTTCTCAAGGCTTTCCTACTTTTTCTCTATTTTTATTCAATCAGTAATCTAAGTGGAAATTATAAATATAAAGTTGGTAAAGCTGTTCCTTTTAGACAACTGCCTGAAGGTCTTATCCAAGCCCATTGAAATCAGTGGCAATATTTCCATTAACTTCAGGGGACTTTGGGATAGTTTCTAAATATGTATTCATATAGGAGACAACTGCTCTTTCAGGTAGCTAATACACATTTCACAATCTTCCTTGAGGGCTTTTCAAACCAAAACAATGAAAGAGAATAAAAAAGTTTAACTAAGATTAAGGTTAGATGCACTGCACTTTCAGTACCACTCTGTATTTCAAAGGTTGCTATCAATGCTCCGGGCACAGTATGGGACATTTCCCTTCCTTTATGTAATGGGAGAGACGCATGAAGGATTGATTTAGCACCAGTTTTAACTCTGAATTTCTTGTTCTCTTTGTTTGCTCTCCAATTTTTACCTTGTTTACAGACACATGTTTACACAGGGTATACATGTGTATAGGGCTTATGTGGTATGTAGAATATGGTGGAAGATCACATTGCGCTTTTCATCTCTCAACCTGTCAGTGAATGAAATAAAAATTAAAATACATTGGCATTCTCTTCAAAGGAAAAGGCTGCTTTTCTCCATAGATCTTCATTACATCACATTGGATTATATTGTTCTATACAATTAGAGAGTGCCAACAACACTTCCTACGAATGAGCCCTGGCTCATTTCATTCCCTGGGGCCAGCAATGTTTAATAAGTCCAAAGCACACGGTTTAACCAGTACCCTCCAGCTTGTGCACTGTAGTATTGCCAATAATTTATAAAAAAGGGGTAGGAGAATGTGTGTGCGGGATGCGCACGCGTGTTGCGTATGCCACAGCAGGAGCATGTTCCATATAGACAGAGGTCGTCCAGCGCAATACACTGGGGCTGCGCTTAACTCAGCGTCTCTCTGAAGCAGAACCAGGCTCAAACCCTAATTAAACCCAGGGTGTGAATCCCTGGAGGGCAGTGATAGAAGGGTCTGTGTACTAATCCAGCCCGTGCTGACTAACAGCAGCGCTGCACAATCACTGCTGTATGAATATATTCTTCTGGCAGCTGCATGCAAACGGCAGTCTTTGCGATTCTGATGACTTTTCATTTTTATGACACTGTGTTTTAGCTTCAGGTGTGAGTGTGAGACTCCCAGTTAAGTGGCTGTTCTGATTATTTTAAGTAGTCACTAATCAAAATGCTGAGCAGAAGCGGCCGGGGGAGAAGGGGGAAAGGGATAGAGGTAAGAGACGTAAAGGAATGTGTGAGGGTTAGAAGGGGAGGGAGGAGGGCTTTGCATCTGATTTTCCTAAGCAGGGCAATTTCTTTAGTGAGGAAGGTGAGCCTGTCACTACTTGGCCCCTGTCTGCTGCAAGTACTTTAACTTCTCAGCAACCCAAATGATGGTTATAGGGAAGGGGAAATGACTGGAAGGTTTCTAGCAGCAACAGCAGAAGCAACAGCAGAGGAATACATTGTGAAAAATCAGTTTTAATAAAGCCCCAGCACTGACCTCGGAAACATAAGTATTTATATTATTGACTTCTGTATGAGGTTATTTGTTAAAAAAGAGAGAAAAAAGAAAGAAAGAAAAGAAAGTCTCTCTGTTCTTGTCTTGAGTCCTGAGGAAAAAATAACTAAAATTAGAGAAACTGGAGATATAAACGCAGTGAGTAGGATAAAGCAAAATACCTCTGGGGTGTTCATCTGCCATAGTAGTCATTTCATATCTCATCTGTTATATGAATGTGATAGCTCCTTCCCTTTTTGATAGGATCATTATGTAGACTCCACAGATTCAATTCCATTTACAAGTCAATGGTGTGAGATTTTATGACAATTCTTTTTACTGGGTTGATTCTGGATGATCTTCCTCTATCGGAAGAAAGAAAAAAAAAAAAGAAGAAAAAAAAGGAGAAGGGGATGGTGTCATTTTGGTGCTCACACATGAGTGTTATGGATGCACCAGACATTTTTGTGACAGATCTAATACTGCTGTCCACTCGCGAAAATGCCCAGATGTTCTTAAGCTCCTGCATTAATGCCACCAACATTTAAAGGGGTATATGCTGAAAGAAGATCCATCGCTGTTCCCATTACATGGAGGAATCAGTTGCTCTGGGGAGAAAGGGTAACTGGTTTCAGCTGAACTTGTCGGTCACACTGTCATATGGATGACTTGTCATCAGACTCCCAGCCGTGCTCTGGGTGCCTCGTTCCCTTGCCCTTCCCTCAGCCCTCGGTAAGACCAGCTCCATCGTAGGCTGTAGAGCTCATGGAGTGGTGGTGGGCAAAGCTCCAAGCTCCACAGAGGAAGGAGTGCTCTTCTCCTCTGAGTTTCTGCTGTGCCTACAACAGCTGGTCTTGGTCCCAGTGTGTGTGTGTGTGTGTAAAACCTACGTTATGGAAGCCACATGGATAGGTATGTGGTGTCCATATGCACACATTCCGTTGGATGGATTTTAACTGTGCCTTTTCGTAACCGCAAACAGAAGTTTCTTAGGAGTTGTGGGTTGTGATGCTCACATTGACATCCCCTCTGCTTAGGGTGCCATTTATCTGTGTTTATATTCAACCTCCATTCTGTCACAAGCAGGATCCACTGGAGTAATCCCCTTTCAATGCCAACAGCAGCATTGGAAGGTAAGTGCCAACATCTCAAACACAGGAGGACCTGAAAAATAAAATATTTTCTTTTGTGGGACAGTCAAAAGTCAGGAAAAAGACCCCTCTTGATGTCCTTTCTGGCTGTACAGATACCTCACAGAAAGTAAAGATGGAAAGGGGGGATGAGTCTTCCAAATCTCCCATCACAGCGCTGGTGCAAAGTGAGACCTCACCGGCTTTCTGCAAGCACATTTTTGTTAGAGCATGTCTTTGTGCTGTGATAGAGAGCTTCTGTGGAAATGTTTTACTGTTTTGATGCACATTCTGAGCGTGCCTAATATATCTGTCTCCACGCAGAGCCCCCAGGAAAAAGGAGCTGTTTCTCCTCCCCCTCCCTCGGCCACCTCTCCTACGAGCAGAGGTCTGTCCGCCAGCTCGGAGGCTGGAGCACAGGCTCATGGACTCGCATAGGGCGAACTCCAGTTCATATCCCCTCCCTGCAGAGGAGGCCTGGCTGGGGAGGGGGGTATTCACTGCTGAAAGGGAGGGAAAGGGCACTGAATAAACAAAGCAGAGGAAAAAAAATAATCCGTGATTCTTTAACCCTTGGTTAAAGCATTTGGTGGGATAAAAGACCTGGGGACTTGTCCCCACGCTAATTAATCCTTGCAGAGTAACCGGATAAACCGTGTCCTACTGGTTCCTGGCTCAGCATGTCAGCTTCTGACAAGCCACTCTCAGGCAGCAGACTTTTCTGATTTTGAAGGGGAGCCTAGATGCATAATTTAGGGTTTTGGATTCTGCCTTGCTCACAAGATGCATAAAGGTGAGGCTGCACAATGCTCAGCATTAATTGCTGGTGGATTTAACCCTAGACACCTCCACCTCAGCCACAAAAATGTATGAGGATGCCAAAGTTAGGAGACTGCAGCAACACCTCGCAGGCTTTTGACACATTTGGAGGGGGCCGAGACCCTTTGCAACGTTTTCCCCCCAAAATACACTGCTTGCCACAGATCCTGCAGGACCCATTGCACGCCAAAACACCTCATGCCCTGATGAGATACAATAGCATAAAAGTGAATCTAGCAGCTGCTATTGATTAAGCCAAGTCATTACTTCCATGCGTATTCCCATGTGGATTTATCAACCATTTATGCCACATATAATGTTGGTACTCCTGGGTTCGTGCCTACCCAGGACACACATTTTACTTGAGCTCCTTCCCAGCCCCAAATCTCAGCGGACCTCCAGTCAGGCAGAATTCACACACGCGGCCGTCCTTGGAGCTACAGGCAAAGGGGAGGATGACAGCGCTGCGATCAGCTCCCTCCTCCTCTGACGGATTTCTGGACTATTTGAACTAGCTTTCTCTTCCATGGCAAAAATCAGAAGGGATGAACTAGCCTGTCATTTGTAATGCTCTTTGGTGAAGCAAAGTCGCTTCATAAATCTAAGATATAAGTATGATAGATGAATTATTTACTAATAGGAAGCCCTTTCCCCCTCCAAATTAAAGTACACCAGAAAACCAGAAACTGCTTGTGAAAGAAAGGGACTGCAAGAAACCCACCAGGCCACAGACACCTTTGGGGATGTATGTGAAGCAAATCTTACTGTGCTGCTTCTACATCGAAGGTAAATACTTTGATTTGCTCTTTGATTGGTCATGAG
Source organism: Grus americana (assembly GCF_028858705.1). Lineage (NCBI taxonomy): Eukaryota > Metazoa > Chordata > Aves > Gruiformes > Gruidae > Grus > Grus americana. Next base: position 64,756,970 of record NC_072853.1, read on the forward strand.
CGTGGCCCTGTGCCCTGAAAAGCTTTCCCTACTGCTGTAGCCAGGTGATCGGGTGTTTCCACAGGGGTAGGGAAAGCCTAGGGAGTTGGTGACTGACAAACACAGCACCCATCTCCTGTGTTCGTCTCGAGTCTCACTATTTCAGTCATAACAAGTGCAATGAATTCAGGGCAACTGGGCCAAAGGAGATGTTTCTATCTTTCATTTTAGGATAGATTATATGCTATAGCGTGACATTTTAAGTCATCAGCACTTTAGCTTAAATAATTATGTTTTACAGCGAGAGGGTTTTGTTTTACCTCAGTCAATTAATAACAGGCCATACTGCAAGTTAATAAGTGTAATGAGAAATGCTCGTTTGATTTTTTTGAAGTCACGTGCCAGGGTAAAAGATGGAGCAGGCTATTCTTTTTGACTGGTGCACGAGGTCAGTGGCAAGCCAATATCGCTCAAGGGTGGTATCTGTCAGCTTAGTTTCCAGACTGTGCCCTAAATGTTTGAAAATGTTACAGAAACCCAAAAGCTACAGGAAATTATATTCTCAACCAATGTGTTTATCATCAATAGGGACAAAAAGATGTTTGGAATACACGTGTGTGTGTGTACATATATCTATATGTGGATCCTCTTTTCTCTACATACTCTGTTTTTCATTAGATATCTATACCAAATTTGATCCTTTCTTGTACTTGGCATCCTTGGGTGCAACAAGCATCTGCACTTCTCCAGCTTCGGGCCAGCAAAAGAAAAGATTCTCCGCTGTAGATATATACACCTTGGTTGTCTCCAAGGCTGCGGGTCTTCTTTACGTCAGTAGATGCTGGATCAAACAACCCAAAGGTTTCTCTGTCTATCCAACTTGCCAGCACATGGGAAAAAATAAGGCTACTATTACAGCTCTAGAAGGACCATTATGTATTTTTCCAAAAGTCTCCCCTAGCTCAGCGCCCTGCAGTTTGCAGGGGAGGTTATGACTTACTGATTTGCTGGCCCCTTCACTGCTTTTATGGTGTGCAGCAGCTGCAGTCAGGGAATCAGCCCATGCAGTGACCGGTCCCAGCCTGGTCCTTCGAGGAGATCAGCAGTGGCCCACTGCACGTACGGCCGACGACAAATGTCCACGCGTGGCTGAGAGAAGAGTGCATATGCAGAGGAGGAGTGGGTGCAGCCCTCTTTCCCTAAATTAGACTCAAAATTAATTCATAAAATTATTGGAGGTGTAATCCCTTGGTGTGGGAAACCACTTAAGTGTGTGTTCCAGTCTATCCTTATTTAGGAAAGCAGTTTAAACACTCCTAGTTAGGCAAGTGCTTATGTTCCTTTTTCCTCAATAGAGTGACTTTCCTGAATTAAAGCCTTTAAGCCAGAGTGGTTTGCTCACAGCATGTGCAGTTCTGCCTGCTGTTGTGAATGTTAGTTCTGTACTGCAAATGTGATAATCTCTGTACAAAAATAAGAAGTCTGCTTTCCGATGTGACTTCCAGTTTTTCACTCATGTAAACCATTGCAAATCTTATAGCATGCTCTGCAGATTTAACATTAAAAAGCCGTCTTGAAACTGCACATAGGAAGACACTTAGGTGGATAATTTGTAAGAAACACTCTTTTTAATGCATTTTGCTCCCTTTTCTGTTCTTGAAGTCCCAGGGAGCAGTCCACAATTTCCTCAAAATGGACTCACTATTCAAAACTACTCTCTAAATAATTTCTGCAAGTAACGATTGGCCTGTAACTCATGCATGAGCAATTGACATTAAAAATCTGAGCTGTTTTGATTGGCCACTTCTCCCATAGGGTGTTTCTTCCCACTTGCTAAAAGAACATATCTCTTAGACTTAGGTTCCCATTGCAGTCTTCTGTGTTTACATACTGCACAAGGCTTTCCACAAATATTCTACTGATGTTTGGTTAAAATTCACTTGTCGGGAAGAAGAAAAAAGCCTCATTCTCTTGAATTTAAAGTGAGTGTATTTGGGCTATATAGCACTCCAGTTTTAGCCATTAAGCACTGTGTAATCTACGCCTATGCACCATGTGCCAATCTGCCCAGACTCCTGCAATGAGCAGAATTTTTGAATGCACTGAAGAGTTATTAGTGTGCTTTTTTTATACAATTACAGTGCAGCTGTATACGTCTGTTCCTCTGAGCCAAGCATTTTATGTGCTAGAGGTTGGCATGTGTTGGAATGATACAAATAAAAAAAAAAAAATAAATACAGGAGAGTAATGTAGCTGGAAGCTGAGAATCTTGATGTTAAGGTGGGCTCACAAAGAAGCATAGATCTCTGAAGCTAGGTGGGACTGTGGCTGCTATGCTGCTGGTTTAAACTTGAGAAATTGTATTACGAGAGAAAGGAGGAGAGGTTGGAAACAGAATTTAGAAAGATAATTAATGCTTTGCTTAAAGTGCAAAATAAGAACTTCATGATGAAGCATCAGCTCAGGACAGCTGCCATGCAGCCAAGGCAGAACTTGAATCCTTTTGCAAACTCAGTTTTATGTCCAATCTGTCTCTTGAAGTGTACAGAAGAGAGAAGGAAAATTGCAGTAGTTAGATAGGGTAAGAAAAAAAAATGGTGTAAAATCACAACTTAGCATACACAAAAATTATGCTTCTGTCCATGTGTATCCCCAGGATTTTTTTTTTTTTTTTTTTTGTCTCCCTGTAATATTTCTATGGGTTTAGGAGAGAAGGTTTAAGGCTTTAATCTTGCCATCAGCTACCTATGAGTCCAGGCAGCTGCCTGCCTGCAAGGTACTTTGACTCAATTCATCCATATCACTGACCTTGCTATGCCATTTTTATGCATGAGAAGGGTTTGCTTTTGGGGTGGCACTGCCTGATAGTGCTGGTTGGAAAGAAGCTTGCAGAACCCTTCCATCAACAGCATCTCTCTGGGGCATGCTTTTTACTCCAGGGCTTTTTGCCTTGTTGCAAACTGTAGATGAACATGTCTCTGCCTGCCCACGGTTCCACTTCTTTTGCCAATTTCAAATGGACAAACAGGTATTTTTAAATACTTTTCACCTGAAAAAGGACTTAACTCTCTTTTCAACCTGAGCTGGAGAGGAAAAAAAAAAACAGCCTGCTTTGGCAGATATATATATCTATATAGTATGCATGTATGCATCTGTGTGTGTGTATATATATATATATATGGGGAAAAAAAAAAGCTAATTGTTTTTCAGCAGTCCTGAAAATTGGTTTCTACATACACATTTAAAAATGCTTAAACCCACTACATAAACAGAATAAGAGTGAACCCAGCTGCTGAAATCTCTGAATTGTAATGAGGGGTTCAGTGTAAGAACATTGGATGGGAAGGTATAGGATCACGACGGGAAGGTTGGTTGCTCTTGGAATAGAGCTCTCCTTGCACAGTGAGTGAATTATTTTCTCCCTTTTTTAAAAACATTTTTGGTAGCAAGATAGATTTAGTCACAAAAATCCTAAAAAAATATATAAGGGTCATGATGTGGGGAAGAGATTTTTTTTAAATTTCATTTGGGAATAGCCGAACTCGTAGGCAGTCTATCTGCCTCCCTGTCTGATGGCCCGTATTCTTCACGGCACTCCTGAGGCTGCGCTCTCACCACATATAATTCCTCCCCAGTCCAGTCCTGTGTGCGGCATGTGGACCGCTCTCCGAGGGGAGGGGGATCTGACTTGGCTGGCAGTCAGAGCAGCAGGAGCAATTGCAGATGCTGCTATTTACACTATTTTCACATTCTGAAGAACAAAGAGCAGGAGGCTGCCAACAAATCTTAGAGGCTAAGCCTTTGCCCTACACGCGAGGCGCAGCCAATGAATGCCAGCAGAAACATGCAGTGCACCACTTTGTGAGATATTGCATCTCTGTTTTGGTGGAAATGCAGTCAAGATCACTCACCGAGAAAGCAAAGAAAGGAAAAAGGAGCTTCATTGCTCAGGAGTGTCAGCCTTCTAGAGGTGCAAGGCTGAATGAAATATTTCTGTCTCATGTCAATGAGCCATTCCAGGTCTCGGGGATGACTAACCCTTAAAATTCATGGTTGTGGTGGTAACTAGGATAGATGTTTATCCATTGCTCTTTAATCTAAGCTAGACATGAGCCCAAACACAGTCATTTGTATGAAGAAACACTATTTCTGTGCAAAAGCATTCTAGAGATTTGGATTTCGTTGCTGTCTCTGGACAGGTTTTGCCCCTGTCCACAGGCTTCCCATATGACCTCAGACAAGACTGTCAGGCCGAGGTTTTCAATGGGGTAAAAGAGTTAAGCTCTCATTCTCCCCTTGAAATTCAGTGATACTTAAGGTTTCTCTGACAAAAATGTCCCCTGAAAAGCCCAAGCTTGATCCCATTGTGTGTGTCTCTTTTCTTATTTTATTTTTTTTTCCCCTGGTCATGTCTATTTGCCTTTCTTCTCTACTTATGAGGCAAACTGAGAAATGTGTCTGACTGCATGCACAATGAGTAGGACTCTTATCTCAGAGCCTTTCGGTGTAAGACACTTTAATATTGTTATTGATTTTACTTATGATGGACATCTGTGTATCTGTAATACCTACACCTTGCATCTTTCATCATTAGAGTGTCAGAAAAAACAGATGATACCTTAAAATTGAGTTTATTAATGAAAGTTTATTCCTGTGCTTTTTAATTATTATTATTTTTAGCCATCCAAGGAAATTCTTGCACATGGACAGACGTCCTTTATCCTCTTTAAATCTAGAGCTGGATTCAAAACAAGGTGTAAACATTGGAATTCAGGAGAGTTTTGGTGATGGGGTTTTGGTTTGCTGCAATTTAACATTAGAGTACCTTCGCAAACAAGTGAGCTATAGAAGCAGCTAGAGATTCAGCATCGTCTCCTGCAAAGGAGAGGATGTGCAGACTTGGAATAATTTCAGACCTAGCTTTAATAATTATTTACCTACCAGTCTTTCCCTCTACTTCTGTTAGTGAAACTGAAACTGTGGCATTTTAAAAAAGAAAAGGTATAAGAGTTTTAGGGAACTGGCAATTTGGAAGATCTCCCATCTTCAGTGTTTCTGTGTGTTAGCTGGAAGAAATTAGCAGAGAATAGTTTCAGTGTCAGATCCTCCTGACTTGAAGGAGAATTCATGGTAACATGCAAGAAAACCAGTTTCAGAGGAACAGCTTATTTTAGGGCACAAGCACGACAGAGTTCTAAACTCTGGGGGTACACAAATATGCATTGCGTAGGCACCTAATTCAGATGAGCAAACAGACAGAACATGTCTTCTCCATTACTGTACCTGCCTGACTCTAGCTCAGACTTCACCAGCGAACACTTTCCCTGGGAACAGCCACAGGCTAATCCTGGATTTGTGTGCCCACAAGGAGTGAATATTGGCTATGCCTCTAGGGGACCCCTTTGGGTTTACTTTAATAAAAGGAAGAGATCTCAAGATTTGACGCAAAGAGCATATCCCAAATGGGCAGAAACATAGGCCTTTGGGCCCTGCACCTTGTGTAGTCTGTTCACTCTGTGCAAAATGAGTGTAAAGTACTAGCAGAGCTGCGCACTGCCATTTTACACCAGCTTTTTACAGGTGTTGCTGACAAAGTGCAAGGTACAAGCTGACAGAGAATAGAGGCCCTTTTGCTGTTGCTCAGACTCTACTGCTATTTAACTAGTTTTGGGACAATTATTTTTCAGGGGGAAAAAAAGGAGAGAGAAAATAGGAGCCAAAATACTGCAAAGAAATTACAAATTCTTACAAGCATAGTTTATATTCAAGTAGCACATGTGTCTTTGAACCTCAAAGTACTTTTAAAATGTGAATTAATTAAAGCGCCACAATATCTGAGAAGCAGGTTTATCGCAGACGTTAAAAAGGAGAGAAAATACCTTGCAAAGAAGCTAAGTGGTTCAGTTCTGATGTCCTGTCACCTACTCCAGATGATAAACATGGCTTTCTGATCACTAACGTATCAAAAATCTGGGGTGAACCTAAGTTAGGCTCTTACTTCCTAAACTGGACAAACTGCAGAGTTACTGTAGACTTGCATGTGCACGTGCACACACACACACTCTCACACACACACAAACACTCATTCCCTGGGGACGGTCTCAGGTGGGGGGGAGGTACTAGAGGTTTTCATTACCAGATGGCCGCAAAGTGGTTTTATAAGCAATTGGGCAGATATCCTGGTTGTTCTTGGTTATAATGTCCTTTAGAAGAAGCAGAAAAATAAATCAGGCAGGAGGGTCAAAAGGGAAAATTTGGAAGAACGTTGTTTCCCAAGCCATCCCTGCCCAAAGGAAAGATGCCCTCTCCCAAAGTTCACTGCTCTCCCAGGAAATAAACTGTCTATGGGTCACATCTCCAGTTGCACAATAACATGTATTTTCCCCAAACACCTGAAGGAACCTAAGGAATGCGGTAGCAGTAAGGCCGTCTCTGTGCATCCACCCCAGTAACAAGGTGGAAAGATGGTACCATGAGAATTAAAGGGCAGACTGTGAGCGGAGGGGAGGAGGGGGTGAATGATTTGTATAAATAAAGGTAGAGCAAACATCTCCTATTTGACAGTGCCGTGACAGTACGTACACTCTCATCTATACGCAGGTGCCTGTCGGAGCAGCTACTGTAACCATGTTGTAAAATATTCAATGACTCACTGTGAATAACTGTCTCATTTAGAAGAATAATCTGGTGACAAGACCAACATTGTTAAGTTGCGTCAACTTGTTAGGAAAGACATAAAACAAAAATACCACTAACATCCGAGGGCTGGAGGCAATGTCAATAATTTTTTGGAAGTGAGCAGCTGGAGGAAAGTGAGGCTGGGCTCCAGCAGCTTAGCACAAGCTCGGTTTGCAGAGAGGAATGCAGGAAACGAGACCAACTATTTACAAATCAACACCATGCTGATTTACTGGGGTGAACCCACTGTGGCAGAGATGCCCCTGCCTCGAAGATGAGCAGATATCTGCCCTTAAGTAAGAGATGCTGGAGACCCAGCTCTGTCATTACTTGCCACTCTCGTCCAACTTTAGTGTCTCTGCTAAACCAAAGAGCAGGCTATCAACAGCGAGCTTCTCATCTGACCTCATTCCCTGCTCTCCTGATGCTAGGACACCCACTTCCAATTCCAGCTGCTTAGTGAAATCTGTTGCACTGCATGAGAGAAAGAAAGGGGGGAAGGCGAGCCTCTTCCGGCTCTTCAGCCATCTTACAGGCCGCATGGACACCTGCAGAATGTAAAACATGGTGGCAGCATGGAGACTTCTGGGGGAGGTTGGGAAATTGGCTCCAGAGCAACACATAACATGATGTAATGTAACAAAATGTAACATATATAATATAATATAATATAATATAATATAATATAATATAATATATGTATATAATATAATATCATGAAATATAACATAATGTGATACTTACTCCCCTCCCAATGAGAAATGAGGGTGCCTGCGTGACAGGGTGCATGGGGAGTTACCAGGCCAGCGGGAAGGTGAGGCAGCAAGCCTTGGTCCAACTGGCTGCTGCTACATCTGATTTGACTGCACTAATTGCTGTGGGTGGTTCAGGCCTTGCCCCTGACAGCACCGGGACACATCTCTGCAATCTGCTGCTGCCTGCTGCTAGCTCATTTCTCTTTGTGTGGCTGATGCACGGGCTCTTGGCACGCTGGCCGGCTCACACACCTCAGTAGCACCTTGTGATTAACAGGCAGAAGCACAAAGGCTCCTGGCACGCTGGCCAGCTTGTACAGCCCACTAGCCTTTGCTCTCCTGTGGCGTCATGCAAAAGCTGCTGAGAGGCACAAGCTGGCTGCCAGGTGAGACAAGAAGCAGAGCCAAAATGCCACAGACCGTAGGGAAAATAGGGAAAAAGGAGACAGGCCAGGAGTCAGGGAATTTATTCTCTGTGATGGCTCTTAAATGCCAGAGAGTGAAGGAACCATAAAAAAAAAATCAAGAACACACATTAGGTGATCAGAATCACGGAATAATTAAGAATCTAGGGAGGTCATCTAGTCCAAATCTTTACTCAAAGCAATACTAAATTCAAAGCTAGGTCAGGTTGCCCAGGGCATTGTCTAGTTGAGTTCTGCATATCTCCGTGGATGGAGATTTCACAGCCCTTGGGCAACCTGGGCCAGTGCTTGATCACTCTCACCGTGAAGCATTATTACTGTGTATCTCATTGAAATTTCCATTGATGCTGCTTGACTCCATCACTTCTGGTCCTTTCACTGGCAAGAGGATGGTTCCATCTCCTTTATAACCTTCTGGCAGGTAGTTGGAGTCATCAAAAAGATTCACGCCCCCACCCCCCCCCCCCCCCCAAGAAAGCGCCATTCTCTTAGCCTCTCCTCATGTGACCTGACCAGTCTGGCAGTTCTCTGCCAGACTTGCTCCACATTGTCTATGTCTTGTTTGTACTACAGAGCCCCAAAATTGGACACCAATCAAACGTGGTCTCACAAGGCTTGAACACCAGGGAATAATCACTTCTCTTGTCCTGCTAGCTACACTCTTTCTATTGCAGCTGGCCTTCACTGCTGCTGATTCATACTGAACTTGTCCACCAGGATTCCCAGATGTCTTTTTTAGACTAGTCTGGCCAGTCACCCTCTCTCCTGTACCACTGCAGTTTTTACATCCCAGATGCAAGACTTTGCATTTGCCTTTGCTGAACTTCTGGGTGTTCCTGTCAGCCCATTTCTGCAGCCTGTTGAGGCCCCTCTGACTGGCAACCCTGCTCCCAGCATGCTGGAAGCCTCCACATCCCACTCCCACACCCACACCAGTTTGGTGTCATCCAGAACCTTGGTAAAATTGCATCCCATCCCATCACTCAGGTCTTTCATGAAGTTATTAAAGAGCACAGGCTTCAGTGTCAGTCTCTGAAGAATGCCACCAGTAACCATCCACCACCTAGTCTTCAAAACACTGATCATTACTTTTTGAGCCTAGCAGTCCAGGTGGTTTTTCACTTGCCTTGTAATCTTCCTTGCAGTCTATATCTTTCCGATTTGTCAACAGTGGCACTATGGAGACTGTGCCAAGGACTATGCTAAAGTCAAGGTAGATGACATCCACTGCTTTCCTCTTACCTATCAAGCCAGTGATCTTGCTGTAAAAGATAATCAAGGTGATCAGGGCCAGTTTGGCTTTGAAAAATACCAACATGTTGTTTCACTGTTCTGTTCTTCATGCACTTGGCAATGGGTGCTGGGAGGCTTTGATCTATGATCTTCCCAGGGACTGCCATTACTCTGACTGACTTTTAGTTTCCCAGATCTTTCTGCACGTCACTGGTCTCCACAACTCTTTAAAAAGGACAGGGAGCGCCCTCACAGTAATACTGGCCTGCTGTCTCAGTGGCACCAAATGCAGCCCAGCTGGTCCCATGGCCTTGTACATGCCCAGTCTACAAAACTGGTTCATAGTCTTATTTTCTAACATGGGCAGTACCTCACTCTACCAGACACTGCTGCCAGCCACAGGTATTTGGGAGGCCAGAGTGAGGACCTCTGCAATGAACTAAGGCAAAGATGACATTGAGCAACTGAGCCTTTCCCATGTCCTTCATCACTAGGTCCCCTGCAACCTTCAGCAGTGGGCCCACACTTTTCTTCATCTTTCTGGTTGATCAGTTGTGGCCTGTTGAGGAGGAGAAGGCCCACAAGGGAACACAGGACTGTCACAGCTCCCACTAAGGCAACCTGCACCAGCTTGGCTGCTCCATACTGCTGAAAAAGGGCAGCAGGAGACAGATACCCGCACCCATCGGGGTGGGATGGCAGTAAGAGAGCCATCCCAATGGGTCCCACATCGAAAAGGTAAGAGCTTCTGCTGCATATGACCAATAGGTTGCAGGAGACCCATCCATGCTGGGAATACAGACAGAAATCTGTGCTCACCTTAGAAGACAATAAATGCCTTCTGGGAAAAGAACTAGCAATCAACCCATTGATCTAACCAAGACTTAAACAGCCATAATTCAGCAAACTATTAAGACACCTATCTAGTTGTCCACTTAATAGAACTACCCTGGAAAATACCCATTCACTGAAGTTGAATAAGAATGAGTGCATTATAACTTACATTACTGCCAGCCGACAGATGGAGCAAGCTAAGATGAAACCCGGACCATTATAATATAGTGATCTTTTTGCAATTTTTTTCTATCTGAAACCACACATAACTTTTGAAGATGTAAATTTGTAAAACGTCATGCTTTATGTATTACATTTTTGGCATCTACTTTAGTTTTTAAGAATGGATGTTGTCTAATTATGCAGTGCAGCTTTGGATGAGAAAATATACTAAGTGTGCATTAAACAGACAACTTTAAATAATGGCACTTGTGCTAAGAAGTGTATTTTCTGGCAAGCAACTAATTTATAATGGTCATAGATATATGCATTAGTGTATGAAATGCTTGTCTTTATTTATTGATTTGAAGGGGCAGTATTATATTTTTGAATACGTCTTCTTTATTGGATCCTGTTTTAATCTGTAACAGACCTTGTTATATTTCATGTCTCAGGGTATTCACACCACCTGAACAACAGACAATGAGAATAACTACACAGTAAATAAACCAACAATTAATACTGTGTGTTTAAAAAGAGATAAGCATATAAAATGCCAAAGTTCAGCTCTGCCCTTTTCTTCTGACTTTTTACCAT